>NC_060143.1:440849685-441152715 GCF_021461385.2 Schistocerca piceifrons
GTGTAAAATGGCAGAAACCATACAAAGTAATGACAGAAATCGCTGTTAGATGGAAGCAGTGAAGCGGGTCCTATCGCATGCTTGGACACCACGCCACCTACGACAAAGATCAAGTTTTGAGAATGATCCATTACACAGTGTTAATCCCGCATGAGCTTTTATTACCGAAATAACTATGGTAACAGAGAAAAGGAGAAAAAGAGCCCTCAGTCTTTGTTGTTTGACTGCGTGATGGACATACATTTACTGACGAAATTGAAAATATACCGATTTAACGAGTTCACCGTATACGAAAACTGTGTGGGGCGTGTTCTGATGTGCATAATTTTGACACAAATTTCAGTGCGCGTCGAATGTCCTTTGGAAAATGTTATTAGATCCCGTAACATCATTACGATTTCCACAGTGACTGCTGAGTGCGAAGATAATTAATGGACATTTCTGTACGCACGCTGCTACGAAAAATACATTTCGTTTTAATAGAATTACTGTGAAATTTTAGCACATTCGGGTGAATTAAATAATGTTGTCAGTACTAGTTTTTGTGGTATTAAGCAGGAGAGCAGACACATTACATATGCGGCAAGGTAATGGCAGTTAAAAGCGATTCCGATCGAAGCGAATTTGTTATGCCGGTAGCTGAAATTTATCTGTGAACACTGACGGAATCCATCAGTTTGTTTCTGAGACCCTGGACCTGGTAATAGAGTACCTCGGCATGAATTTATCTGCGCGGAAGACTGATGATATAGTGAGTTCCATTGGCCTTCTACTGCTATCACTTCCCTCCTGTGTAAACTGCTTAGTCCCCAATTCTTTGTTCGATATATTCCAGTTTATTTCTGTCTTCGGACTTCTCTGCTTCCATGGAATGTACAGCTATCGCCTGATGCCTCAAAAGATATGTCCGAACGTCATGCCACATTCCTTTAATACGGTTGCCCACGTATTTCTGTTAGTACAGTATTCATCTATAATTTCACATCTCAGTCGCTTTGATTTTCTTTTCCGCTTTTCCACAGCCCATAATTCACTTGCAAAGATTACTGTGCTTCATGCGTACATTCACAGAAGTTTCTTTCTTATACTATTAACGGAATCTCTGATGCTTTTCTCTTGCTACAGTCAAACTGATCATCAGATTACAAATACTCAGTTTTCATTTCTATTTTGTCACATACAATTATTGTCAATACCTTGCATAATTTAACCGTTAACTTGAATTTGCGACAGATTTCACAGTTAACTACCTTTGACATCTTTGGAACTGTATAAGCCAATCCTTCCTAAAGTTCAGTGGTAAGTGATCAGCTTCATACATCCTAAATACGAACTTCAATAACCGTTTAGTTTTCACTCCCCCGAATTGTTTGAGAAATTCCGAGGGAGTGTTATGATCATCTATTACTCCTGCTTTGATAGATCGTAAGTCTTTCGAAGCTCCTCCGAAGTCTAATACTGGATCTCATATCTGTTCCAAATCAACACCAACTTCTTCTATCGTCGCGTAGAAATTGTACTCAATGTATCGCATACTAAATGGTTCAAATGGCTCTGAGCACTATGGAACTTCACTTCTGAGGTCATCACTCCCCTAGAACTTAGAACTACTTAAACCTAACCAACCTAAGGACATCACACACATCCATGCCCAAGGCAGGATTCGAGCTTGCGACCATAGCGATTGTGCGGTTCCAGACTGTAGCGCCTAGAACCACTCGGCCACTGCGGCCGGCTGAATCGCATACTCCTGAGCGTTTAACAGTGGAATTCTTTTTCTATTCTTAACACTGGTGCCCTTTCCCACTACATCTAAGTGGCCTACAACAAAAGTTACACAATTTCGAGAGTTCACTGTTACAACGGATGTTTATTCCACACGAATTTTCACATTTCATTCACCCAATCTCGGTGAATCAATAGGTGTGGTAGTCGAATCGTATTCGGGAGGATCAGTTCAGATCTGAATCCCAACATTCGGATTTACGTTTTTACCATTAGATCATCGATGCTCTAAAGCATCGAAGTGCTATCTTTAAGACAGCTTCAAGATTCTGATTACTTTACGTAGGTGTTTATGTGTTAAATATGTAACGTTAAACAATTACACGAGATAAAATTTAGAAAAGGTTTCAAATAATATTTACAATTTGTTAGAAGTCGCTAAGTGTCCCCATTGTCACACAATCGATGTGTATAGTCTAATTTGCGCTCTGCTTCAAACACTAGTTATTTTTCAGGCATCTATACGTTCGTGTCACCTTATGCGTCCTGTGGAGGAACACTGAAAATGTACTAAGCGATAAAAATTTATTTTGTCTTCATCATTTTGTGGGACATGTGAGGGTGAAGAAGTTCCTTAAAAGTCTGAAACTATGTAAAAAGTTTGTTGAAAGACGTTTTCTGATACTGAATGAATATTTTCTAGGTATCTGCGTGCCGTGAATTACACTGCCTCAAGACACACACAGTTCTCTAATTGCTTTACTTGTCCTACTGCGGTAAACCAGTAACACAAGATTATTACTCTTTATAAGCAGGCTTTTTACATTAGGTCAGTAATTATATGGAATATTGGAACTCAAATTATATTTTGACCGTGGAAGCCGTTACATAGACAACCTTTAAGTGCGAATCGGTGACCGCGAAACAGGTTAGTCGTTTCGCACTATAGACATGGTTTCCCTAAATCACAGGCTCGTTGTTTCCAAAAGAAGACTGCCGATCTTCCACCTCATCTTTCACCAGCCCGGTAATGTGCTCTGTCCTCCAAAAGCCTCAGTTCTCGACTGGACATTAAGTCTAAAAATCTCTTGCTGCTTCTCCTTCCAAGTCACATAGACGAGTCAAACATAACTAAGAGCTGTAGAATGTGCCTTTTTGTTTCCTCTTATCTCATAGCGGTCTGAAACAATATGGATTCAGTTTCTTCTAAAAGTAGTTGTCTGGAATGTAGTCGTATACGGAAGTGTAGCGTTGATGATTCACAGCGTCGACAAGAAGACAGCAATAGCTTTTCAAATTTAGTTGTACTGAGGAATATTGCAAATTAGCTAGTCATATATAATAAATATTTCTATACTAAATCGATTTGGAAAGAAAAGAACGTTATAGCAGAATTTGGCTACAAAGAGGATTCTCCAGGAGTGACAAATCATCATCATCTCAACACATTCAGAGTAATTTGAGATGAACAAGCATTTGCGGCTAGGGACGTTAGTAACCGATTTTGTTTAAAACTAGACTCGTAGTTTCATGTGTGGTGTGAGAGCGAGCGACAGATAGCATGATGGCAGTAATGATGCGCCGGTATGAAAGTACAGACCATACTTTTCGTGGTCGTTGTTGCAGTCACTTTAATAGTGGGTAATTTTCGCCGTTGTAGGGAAGTCCTTCGTGCGAACTTGAAACGGTGAGTCCCTGCGGAATATACCAGTGATGCGCAGCAGAAGGGCTTCTGGCCGTTATAAAAGGTTAGCGTCTGCGACCTTCGACCAATTCAGAACTGTGCAAATGAGCACAGTTGGGTTCCAAATGAAAAAAAGTGAGCTACGCACGGTCAGCCGTTTTCTTCGAAACCCAAAGCGTTGAATAACCTCGATTACAAGAGCTTTTCTGCCTCCCTAACACCAAAGTTCTTCTGCCGTCAGACCCCGTTGCCGTAGTTGGTACACTCAGCTTCGAAATCACACTGTCCTACAGTTTAGGTGTATTTCGAGAAAGTTTGAATGTTTCAAGACACCAGAAGAGTCAATAGAATATTACCGGTTAGTAGGAGAATGAGTTACTGGTCTTGCAGATTGCTAGTTGCGACAATCTGATTATTATGAATTACAGTAGAAATTCGTGATTACGCTCGCGTATGGTCCACGGACGCCTCCATGTCGGCGCTAAGGTAATGTATCACATGCCATCCTTAGATCATATCTCTCTCGGTCGCCCTCAATTGCACTTTATTTCTTCATGTTGCATCCTGTCATTACTTACGTGTGCATTCTTTCTTGATTGACCGAGCCTTGTCCATCGATTCAGTAAGATCTCTCTTGTATTTCTGTAGCTTTTCCACTCATTTCAGAACTTTCTTTACTCTTTTAGATCTGTAAACTTCATTACTAATACATATGTTTGTAGATTTGAATGCCAATATAAGATGGCGTCCTAAAAAATAATACCTCCAAACTTTTAATCTGTAAGCCCATAAATGTTTTTAAATAAAACAAACTCTGTTAACCTGCCACATCTTTATTCTTCATGTCAACATATTCGTTTCTCACTATAGACACCCGGGCGACGAACGCATTTCGTCCTACATGAGACCAGTTTGTTGATAATGTCACTGTAGAATGTTTGACATTTTTGACGGAGCCACATTCTCATCTCTGCTTGCACCACTTCATCATTGTTCAAGTGAAACGCTCCTAGATGTTCAGTAACTTTTGGAAACAAATGAAATGGTGCAATTTCTGGACTGTGTGGGGGATGATAGGTGACAGTGAACCCAAGGCGCAGGATTGTTGCAGATGTCACAGCGCTCATATACAGTCTAGCATTGTCATGCTGAAGGAGAACTCTTCGAATTAGTGCTTTCGGTTTTTGAGGGTCTCGCAATACATAGCAGAATTCATGGGCTTGCCTTAGAACACGAAAACACATGAACCACACCTTGAACATGACATTGCCTGCTGATGGAATGGTCTTGCGCTTTTTTGGGGTCTATTATTCTTCGTGGTGGATCCCCATTCATGTCCGGGATCAAAACAGGAACCCAGTCTTCAGCACCTTTGGAGGCACGTATCCTGCTGTTAGAAACTCGACAACAACGCGCTGTTTCTCATGCACTGACGTAGTTGCGTTACAGACCGTCATGTCGGACGCTACAATTCGGAGTCCTCTAGACGAAGAGGGTTTCCGTCACCGAAGCGGGAAAGTCGACAGAGTAATAAGCAAGTCACCTACCACCTAAACCGATACTGAGAATGGAATAAAAAATTCGGAAGCGTTACTTCTTAGCAGGTCCTGTTAAGTTTCCATGACAAAATGTATAATTATGATAATGGTCGACTCTTATTTAAATAGTTAGCTAATGCCTTTCCGTCGTTAATCTGTTAACTACGTTTCTGAAGACAGGGCCGAATCACTGCTCCATTAGGAGATAAATTAGTTGCCTTACAGACGGCCTGTGCAGGGATTAGATTAGTGGTGCTCCTTCAATCCAAATAGCTGTTTTCCACAATAGCATCTTCACTGAGGCATCATTGGCTTATGGAGGGAATCCTACAGAGATGGGCATAAATGTGGTAGAGACCAGTGACTACTGTAAGATGGTTCAAGTGGCCATAGGCTACACTAGCTAACCAGAGAGAGAAGCTAACACCGGATACAACAACGCGGAGAGCTGTATCAACTAAGTTTTCCGACTGAAGACTGCAGCAACAACGATCCCCATAAGTAACTAATTCCAGCCTCCTCGAGAATCTTCATGTAGCTTTGCGATCGGGAGTTGGCGCGGTGGGAATTGGGGAGTGCGAGGCGCTGAATACTGGTAAGATAAACCATGCGATATAATATTTGACCTCTACAAACACTACTTTAATGACAAAAGATCAGATTTTAACGTCTCACCCATGAAGAGTACTAGCTTCAACTGAAACAAAAGAGTAAATTTCGTGTAAGTAGTTGCACATTTACATGTAATGTGATTGATCTGGTGTTATATAAATCAGTAATTCGGCGTAGCACCCACTGCCATTTCCACTCTACACGGACTGGCAGAGAATGGATGATAAGAAAGGCATTCAATGTGTTACAAATTCCCGACTTCGTTGGAAGTCTTCATTTAACTCATCACATACATTCCTGAACTTTCAATTTTCGGAAAAGACTGCCGCACACTACAAATATTATGAAGTTTCTATACACATTGCTCCAATATATGACTCACTGATAGCTTTGAAGCTTCAAATAATGATGACACCAATGGAGACAGCGGAGTGGGTTTCTCAACCAGGGAATCTGCTGAACAAAACTGCAATGAAACAGTTCGTTTACCCAAAATAATTAATGTGAGGTACATTTGGGATCGGGAAGGGAACCAGATGTAGCCATTGCAGCATTTGTGACAAGAAAAAACCACGAGTAACATAAATCGGGACAGGGTGTTGAAACTCGTTTGTATCGAATATGAATGTAATGTGTTAAATGAAGAGTCCTCTGAATTTGGAGAATGTTTTCTGGAATGGTTGTATTACATCACAGAAGTGATCACTGTTATTCTGTTAGATTCATTTTTATCAGGTGACAACCAATGTTGGCCACGCGGCTGGTCCCGGCGGAAGTTCGAGTTCTCCCTCGGGCATAGGTGTGTGTGTTTGTCCTTAGGATAATTTAGATTAAGTAGTGTGTAAGCTTAGGGACTGATGACCTTGGCAGTTAAGTACAATAAGATTTCACACACGTCTGAACACTTGACAACCAATGTTAACCGTCTGCTGTAGATCATGGTGGCCTTCCATGTGATTAAAGAAAAACAACGAGGTATTAAATGAATGCACAAATTTTCGTTCCTGAATTCAATTATTCAGTCCATCCGTTATTGTACTGCGTACGGCTGGAACAATTCCACAAAGATGTTGAAGTTGCACAGATAGAAAATAACGGAGGACCAGTTAAAGGAGAAGACAATGTTTAAAACAATATCGGTAATTTGACTGAATTTAGCACCAATGTCAGCTAATATCCGGTCTCGGAACTGACGTACGGCCAGAGAGCGGTGTGCTGGCCACATACCTCTCCGTATCCGCATCCAGTGACACCTATGATTTGAGGATGACACGGCGCCCGGTCGGTCCCATCGATACCGTTGGATCTTCATAGCCTGTTTGGGAGGAGATTAGTTTTTAGTTTCTTTTTTAGTCACCTAATATCGACCGTTATTATACTTTCAAGTCGCGGCGAATAACTGCGCTTCTGTCTACCGTTAAAAGTACGAGTGACATTAGTATTGTCCATTTTCATGTTGGAAGTGTCTTCCACATTCCGTGCAGTGAGTAACATCAAACTAATGTGAGATTAATGATAAGGTGTTCGGTACTCTAAAGGAGAGTTTAATTTCCAGGGGGTATCTGTAGTAGAATTAAAATTCACCTTCTATGGATTCTGATATTCTCAGAGTTTCTTATTTGCTTTCATTCTGTATCCAGGAGACATCGCACATATTCATGAAAAGTGGTATGTATGGGTTTATTTCCGATAACATCACCAGGGAAGTGATCTAATTCTTGAATCAGGTCAAACCGAATCAGTACCAGTTCACACGAGGAAAATGCATCTAGCATCAAACTACCTATATCTCGGAACACTAAGGTATCAGCTGAGTTTAAGCTATTCCATCAACGATACGAACGTACAGAACGCCGTAGTGAAGTACCGAAGATCTTTTTTATATCCTTACATCTACATCTATATTTACATTTATACTCCGCAAGCCACCCAACGGTGTGTGGCGGAGGGCATCTCTCTAATTTTACATTCGTGATCTCCTCAGGAGATATAAGTAGGGGGAGCAAAATATTCGATACCTTATCCAGAAACGCACCCTCTCGACACCTGGTGAGCAAGCTACACCGCGATGCAGAGCGCCTCTCTTGCAGAGTCTGCCACTTGAGTTTGCTAAACATCTCCGTAACGCTATCACGGTTCCAAATAACCCTGTGACGAAACGCGCCGCTCTTCTTTGGATCTTCTCTATCTCCTCTGTCAACCCGATCTGGTACGGATCCCACACTGATGAGCAATACTCAAGTACAGGTCGAACGAGTGTTTTTTAAGCCACCTCCTTTGTTGATGGACTACATTTTCTAAGGACTCTCCCAATGAATCTCAACCTGGTACCCGCCTTACCAACAATTAATTTTATATGATCATTCCACTTCAAATCGTTCCGCACGCATACTCCCAGATATTTTACGGAAATAACTGCTACCAGTGTTTGTTCCGCTATCATATAATCATACAATAAAGGATCCTTGTTTCTATGTATTCGCAATACATTACATTTGTCTATGTTAAGAGTCAGTTGCCACTCCCTGCACCAAGTGCCTATCCGCTGCAGATCTTCCTGCATTTCGCTACAATTTTCTAATTCTGCAACTTCTCAGTATACTACAGCATCATCCGCTTATCGCCGGATATTACAAGTTCTGATACACGTACGTAAAAATAATAAGGAACAGTGTATCATTGAAACCTGTTGAAAGAAGTTTATCGGAGGGCTGTTCTGAGAACTCACATTTTCAACGATTCTCGACTATTTCACTTCCCGCAACACAAGCACCATTGCATATTTAGAGAAAACATATGTAGCTATAGAAACAGCAAATATTTTTAATGCAACTACCCTGCGACAAAAGGGAACCAGATTCCACTGTTAACGTTCTACGTATTTTAGGAAAACTATAACCGTCGCTGTGTAAATGAATTGCGAAAATTGGCATTTGAAGCGTGTCAGACCGATCGAAGGTTTCTTAATGAATTTAACTATTTCTTTTCTTCTTCCCTGAATAACGAGTAGCTTATTTTGTGCTAATTAATAATGACCAAACGGTAGGAAAATGATTTATAAACGACTTTGTCATCTTAATAATTCTGTTTGAGGCTTCTCGTAAAAGTTTTTGGCAGGTTGTTTTTCCTACTGTCCAATGCACAATTTGGGTTAAGAACAACTAGTGAGTGTGTTATATGAAAGAAGCAAAAAACTAGGATAACAAATGCCCGTCGACTCATTGTGATTTACGGAACTCAAAGGTAAAGTTTGCATCAGCAATGCGTGTTCTTATAATGGACACTAGAACAAAGAAATGGCTACAAATTATCAGGTGTGTTGTACATGTACAGAGTAAAAAATCATTACAACTGGAAAAACAGGATGATATACTCAAGAGAAAGAGCTCACAGATTGAGCAAGTCAGTAACGCGTTGGTCCACCTAATCCTCTTATGTGTGCAGTTGTTCAGCTAGGCATTGACTGACAGATTTCTTGGTTGTCCTCTCAAGAAATATTGTGCCTTATTCTGTCCAATTTGTGAGTTGGATCATCGAAACTGCGAGATGGCTGGAGGGCTGTACCCGTAATGCTCTAAACGTTCTCAGCTGGGGAGGGATCTGACGACCTTGTTGGAAGAGGCAGTGTTTGACAGGCATGAAGGCAGGCAGCAGAAACTCTCGTCGTGTGCAAGCACGCGTTGTCTTGCTAAAATGTAAGCCCAGCATGGCTCAGAAATCGTCGACGTACCGCTGTGCTGTGAGGGTGCATCGGAATACGACAAATGAGTCCTGCTATGAACAAAAATCGCGAACGAGATCATCACTCCTCGTTGTTGGGCTGTATTGGCGACAGTCTGGCTGGCATCCCACCGCTATTCGCGGCGTCTTCAGATACGTCTTCACAGGTCATTAGGACTTAATTCATCGCATGACTCATCAGAATACAATTCTACTCCAGATAATGAGAGTCCAGGCCAATAATTTCCGTCCCCAACGGGCAATTCCCTTGTAGTGCGTCGTTCTTTTTGCCTTACAGTGGAAATTTTTATTTTGAACACAAGATCTACGTGTGTTATATCCAACAAATACACTGAAGCGCCAAAGGAATTGGTACCGGCATGTGTATTCAATTACGGAGATATGTAAACAGGCATAATACAGCGCTGCGGTCAGCAACGCCTATATAAGACAACAAACGTCTGGTGCAGTTGTTAGATCGGTTACTGCTGTTACAATGGTAGGTTATCAAGATTTGAGTGACTTTGAAGGTGGAGTTATAGTCGGCGTACGAGCGATAGGACACAGCATCTCCGAGGTAGCGATGAAATGGGGATTTTCCCGTACGACCATTTGAAGAGTGTACCGTCAATAACAGGAATCCGGCAAAAAATCAAATCTCCAACATCACTCATGCCGGAAAAAGATCCTGCAAGAACGGCACCAACGACGACTGATGAGAATCGTTCAACGTGACAGAAGTTCAACTCTTCTGCAAATTGCTGAAGATTTGAATGTTGGGCCACCAACAAGTGTCAGAGTGCGAAACATTCAACGAAACATCACCAATATTGGCTTTCGGTGACGAGAGCCCAGTTGTGTACCTTCGATGACTGCACCACACAAAGCTTTGCACCTCGCCTGGGCCGGTCAACACTGGCATTCGATGGCTCAAAATGGTTCAAATTTCTCTGAGCACTATGGGACTTAACGTCTGAGGTCATCAGTCCCCTAGAACTTAGAACTACTTAAAATTAAATAACCTAAGGACATCACACACATCCATGCCGCAGGCAGGATTCCAACCTGCGAGCGTAGCGGTCACGCGGTTCCAGAGCGACGCGCCTAGAACCGCTCAACTACCCCGGCCGGCTCGACTGTTGATGATTGGAATACTTGTTGCCTGGTTGGACGAGTCTCGTTTCACATCGTATCGAATGGGTGGACGTGTACGAGTATGGAGACAACCTTATGAATCCATAGACCTTGCATGTCAGTAGGAGACTGTTCAAGATGGCGGAGGCTCTGTCATGGCGTGGGGCGTGTGCAGTTAGAGGGATGTGGGACCCCTGATACGTCTATATAGTCTCTTGCAGGTGACACGTACGTAAGCATCCTGTTTGATCACCTGCATCCATTGATGTCCATTGGGCATTCCGACGGACTTGGGCAATTCCAGCAGGACACTGCGACACTACACGCGTCCATAACTGCAGCAGGGTGGCTCTAGAAACACTCCTCTGAGCTTAAACACTTTCGCTGGCTACCAGACTCCTCGGACATGAACATTGATGAGCATATCTGGAATGTCTTGAAACGTGCTGTTCAGAAGAGGTCTCCACCCCCTCGTACTCTTATGGATTTATGGACAGTCCTACACGATTCAATGTGCCATTTCCCTTCAGCACTACTTGAGACTTTCGTCGAGTCCATGCCACGTTGTGTTTGGTCACATCAGTGCGCTCGCGGGTGCCCTGCACGATATTATCCAGGTGTACAAGTTTCTTTGGCTCTTCAGTGTGTATGAAGCGCTGCAATATTCAACATTTTCAAGTCTCTTGCTGGTTGTTTCCTATCGGATTACGTGACACGCTGAAGTTATTGTCATCATAACTTTAGGTCAAACACAATAATTCTCTCCTAGTAAAATGAAGTTTTCCGTGTAAATTGGCCTCCCCTTGGCACTTCATTTATATTTCCTCTCCCACTTGCATTCCCGATCAGCAACTATCCACTTCATTACTTTGCTGTTTACGTAGTACTTAACAAGGTAAGATAATATTCGAAATAATTTTCAACTATCGTCTCTTCTGTCTTCGCACAACTCTTATACACCACAGATACCAAGTTATGTCACTTCTGTAACTTCCCGGTAACATTGGTTCAGATATTGACTCCCGAACATTACTTCCGTTGATGCAAGTTGCCCTGCGTTTCACTAGATTCAGTTCTGGCCCTACTTCACTCCAAAATAATGTTTCTGGCTGTGTAACAAGTTTTCCGCCTTAGGTACTTTGGTACTTTCTTGTAGTTCATTGACAACATTGCCGCTGAGAAAGCCTGTAGCGTGTGGCGTGTAACAAGGTGCTCGACTGGAGCCCCGTTCGCCGTCACACGTTCGCCTCGGCTAGGTGGTAACGGTGCAATGCCGGTAGCCGCAGGCAAGGCCCACAGAGCCGGGAGATTACGGCAGCGCACGCTACGCCGCTTGCGGTGTATTAGTCGTGCCGCTGATTAACTCTCGCGTCCTGCGGTAGCACCGTACGGCGCCATACTGCATCCCTGCGGGTATCCCTTACCACGTACAGCCGTACGTTTACCGTTATCCAACGCTGCGCAGGGGTACAGAAAACATTGTTCACAAAGCTCTCAAATGAATGAAGATTGTCGGTAAACAAATGGTCGTTCACCAGTTATTTAGTATGGAGTTTTTTGAATAATACCGCCGCTGTATGAGTGTAATACTTCTTATTTTATCAAGATCTTGGCCTTAGGCTATTCTCAAGTACAAAAATTGGAATAAACAATACAGATATCAGTCACAAATACAAGAAAAATGACAACCATTTAAGTAGTGTATAAATGTAATGCCTGTTTACCGCATTCATATGTCAAAAGACATCAGTCTGGTATTTATTACAATTCCTTGTCAAAACAACATACTGTATCTGGTCATGAAGGCCAGATCCGTCATTAGTAAAAGTGACAGCGTCTCTAAAACCCCTAAATACATTGTAGACTTTCATTTCTGGACCATACAACGTAACTGTTATATCAATCTGCTAACCAATAACCAGGCATGCACCACATTACTGTGGATGAAGAACAAATGATACGGACACTGATGTAACGATGCTTCTGACATCCCCTGAGAAATTGCAAAACGCAATGTGTTTACTTTGCTTGGTAGTTATATTGCATTCGGAAATTTGTGGTAAGGTCTTATGGGACCAGACTGCTTAGGTCATCGGTCCCTAAGCATGTGCACTCCTTAATCTATCTTAAACTAACTTACGCTAAGGACAACACACACACACACACACACACACACACACACACACACACATACACACACACACATGCCTGAGGGAGGACTCGAACCTCCTACGGGGGCGAGCAGCGTGGACAGTGACAAGACGCCTCAAACCGCGAGATTACCCCGCGTGGCATTGCCTTTACATCTACATCTACATTTATACTCCGCAATCCACCCAATGGTGTGTGGTGGAGGGCACTTTACGTGCCACTGTCACTACCTCCCTTTCCTGTTCCAGTCGCGTATGTTTCGCGGGAAGAACGACTGTCTGAAAGCCTCCGTGCGCGCTCGAATCTCTCTAATTTTAAATTCGTGATCTCCTCGGGAGATATAAGTAGGGGAAGCAATATATTCGATACCTCATCCAGAAACGCACCCTCTCGAAACCTGGCGAGCAAGCTACACCGCGATGCAGAGCGCCACTCTTGCAGAGTCTGCCAACTGAGTTTGTTAAACATCTCCGTAACGCTATCACGGTTACCAAATAACCCTGTGACGAAACGCGCCGCTCTTCTTTGGATCTTCTCTATATCCTCCGTCAACCCGATCTGGTACGGATCCCACACTGATGAGCAATACTCAAGTATAGGTCGAACGAGTGTTTTGTAAGCCACCTCCTTTGTTGATGGACTACATTTTCTAAGGACTCTCCCAATGAATCTCAACCTGGTACCCGCCTTACCAACAATTAATTTTATATGATCATTCCATTTCAAATCATTCCACACGCATACTCCCAGATATTTTACAGAAGTAACCGCTACCAGTGATTGTTCAGCTATCATTTAATCATACAATGAAGGATCCTTGTTTCTATGTATTCGCAATACATTACATTTGTCTATGTTGAGAGTCAGTTGCCACTCCCTGCACCAAGTGCCTTTCCGCTGCAGATCTTCCTACATTTCGCTACAATTTTCTAATTCTGCAACTTCTCAGTATACTACAGCATCATCCGCGAAAAGCCGCATGGAACTTCCGACACTATCCACTAGGTCATTTTTATATATTGTGAAAAGCAATGGTCCCATAACACTACCCTGTGGCACGCCAGAGGTTACTTTAACGTCTGTAGATGTCTCTCCATTGATAACAACATGCTGTGTTCTGTTTGCTACAAAACTCTTCAATCCAGCCACACAGTTGGTCTGATATTCCGTAGGCTCTTACTTTGTTTATCAGGCGACAGTGCGGAATTGTATCGAACGCCTTCCGGAAGTCAAGAGAAATAGCATCTACCTGGGAGCCTGTATCTGATATTTTCTGGGTCTCATGAACAAATAAAGCGAGTTGGGTCTCACACGATCGCTGTTTCCGGAATCCATGTTGATTCCTACATAGTAGATTCTGGGTTTCCACAAACGATATGATACTCGAGCAAAAAACATGTCCTAAAATTCTACAACAGATCGACGTCAGAGATATAAGTCTATAGTTTTGCGCATCTGCTCGACGACCCTTCTTGAAGACTAGGACTACCTGTGCTCTTTTCCAATCATTTGGAACCGTCTGTTCCTCTAGAGACTTGCGGTACACGGCTGTTAGAAGGGGGGCAAGTTCTTTCGCGTACTCTGTGTAGAATCGAATTGGTATCCCTTCAGGTCCAGTGGACTTTCCTCTGTTGAGTGATTCCAGATGCGTTTCTATTCCTTGGACACTTATTTCGATGTCAGCCATTTTTTCGTTTGTGCGAGGATTTAGAGAAGGAACTGCAGTGCGGTCTTCCTCTCTGAGACAGCTTTGGAAAAAGGTGTTTAGTATTCCAGCTTTACGCGTGTCATCCTCTGTTTCAATGCCATCATCATCCCGGAGTGTCTGGATATGCTGTTTCGCGCCACTTACTGATTTAACGTAAGACCAGAACTTCCTAGGATTTTCTGTCAAGTCGGTACATAGAATTTTACTTTAGAATTCACTGAACGCTTCACGCATAGCCCTCCTTACGCTAACTTTGACATCATTTAGCTTCTGTTTGTCTGAGAGGTTTTGGCTGCGTTTAAACTTGGAGTGAAGCTCTCTTTGCTTTCGCAGTAGTTTGCTAACTTTGTTGTTGTACCACGGTGGGTTTTTCCCGTCCCTCACAGTTTTACTCGGCACGTTCCTGTCTAAAACGCATTTTACGATTGCCTTGAACTTTTTCCATAAACACTCAACATTGTCTGTGTCGGAACAGAAATTTTTCGGTTTAATCTGTTAGGTAGTCTGAAATCTGCCTTCTATTACTCTTGCCAAACAGATAAACCTTCCTCCCTTTTTTATATTCCTAGTAACTTCCATATTCAGGGATGCTGCAACGGCCTTATGATCACCGATTCCCTGATCTGGACATACAGAGTCGAAAAGTTCGGGTCTGTTTGTTATAAGTAGGTCCAAGATGTTATCTCCACGAGTCGGTTCTCTGTTTAATTGCTCGAGGTAATTTTCGGATAGTGCACTCAGTATAATGTCACTCGATGCTCTGTCCCTACCACCCGTCCTAAACATCTGAGTGTCCCAGTCTATATCTGGTAAATTGAAATCTCCACCTAAGACTATAACATGCTGAGAAAATTTATGTGAAATGTATTCCAAATTTTCTCTCAGTTGTTCTGCCACTAATGCTGCTGAGTCGGGAGGTCGGTAAAAGGAGCCAATTATTAACCTAGCTCGGTTGTTGAGTGTAACCTCCACCCATAATAATTCACAGGAACTATCCACTTCTACTTCACTACAGGATAAACTACTACTAACAGTGACGAACACTCCACTACCGGTTGCATTCAATCTATCCTTTCTAAACACCGTCTGTACCTTTGTAAAAATTTCGGCAGAATTTATCTCTGGCTTCAGCCAGCTTTCTATACCTATAACGATTTCAGCTTCGGTGCTTTCTATCAGCGTTTGAAGTTCCGGTACCTTACCAACGCAGCTTCGACAGTTTACAATTACAATACCGATTGCTCCTTGGTCCCCGCATGTCCTGACTTTGACCCGCACCCGTTGAGGCTGTTGCCCTTTCTGTACTTCCCAAGGCATCCATTAGCACATAACGGTGTATGCAGTACATGACATGGAGGTCCATTATTAAAGTTCATACGTAAACAACGTGAAGTGTTTTATGGTAATATAATTGTAACAAACATAGAATTTCTACTTTGCAGTACAATGAATTACGTAAAATGTATGTAGGTGCGTAACAGTATGTCTTGTTACAAACTGCAACAACATTTGCACTCTGCTGTTGCAATTCGTGAAGATACATGTTATAACTCGCCTCAGTCTGATATCTTGTGAGTTACAAATACGGTAAAGAATTATGGTAATTGTATATTGTTCTTTGTGGTTCCTGTTTTTGTGATTTATACTTCTATTGCTTGTTCCAGTTTTGTACTTGAGAAGGCCGAAACCAGGTTCATATACAATAAAATAAAAATTTTTACCGTCTGTTGACAGTTGCATCATGCGATACGGAATTTAACTAAAATCGTGAGGTAATGTATTACCCCACGCGTTACTCTTTTGTTCACAGTTTCGTTGATATTGCGACGCTGCCACTCCGGTGCTATGTAATCTTAATACTCACTGCTATTTTCACTGTACAGGCGCGAGTTAACCAGCGATTATTACTTCCGTAGGTACTTACTAGCTGAAATCGAAATCTACCCGACGGAGTTATAAACGTAACTTTTATTACTTATCATCGCGGATGGTTTTTAACTGTTTAAGGCAAAGTGGAGTGACGTGCGAACGATGATAAGATTTCGAAGTTACTGTTAGCTAGTGAAGGCTGCTGCCTCACTGGATACACCTGATCCTTAACAACATGCAGCTAAGATAGGTGACAATGAAACAAATATCTGATCATGAAAATGACAGTGAAATAGAGGACGAGGAAGAGACAGAAGAGAATTTTTGTGAGGAAAACCAAGAAACAGCAAGACAATCTGGCTATTTTTATGAATAACGTTATGAATAAGAGCATCAGGATGACATTTCGATAGTTTATAAAACAAGTGGGCATGGTAAGGATCGAAGAAAATATCAGAGAGAGGAAACTCAATTCTAAAAATTTTTGTAAGGGCTTGAAGACTGCACTGTATGAAGTTCCTTGTAACAATTTTGAATATGACAGCAGGATCGACGAATCCGCAGTGGAAGTCCAAGCAGGATCGAGTCAGCCAAGGAAGTCAAAGGTGTCACCATGCCACATTTTCCAGCCCTTAGTCACAAAACCTACCAAAATATGTTCCAACTGTCGAAATATATTTCATTGACTGAAAAGTATGTCTTGACTGTAAAGAACAGAAATAAGCACTTAGTTGAATTGCTCGTGTACCTACTGACATTTTGTTTATTGAACGTAATTGTTTCCTTTTTTCTTTATAGCTCACTTAATTGATCTCTGCCTCCAAAAACTCTGTTTCAGATGCCACTGTTAATGTAAGGGCCTTAATCGTCGGTAAGATTACGGTTTGTTTTTTAATAATGAGTTATTTTTCGTCAACAGTAACCTCTTCTATATCTACTCCTTAGCAACAGCTTAGAAGTAAAGAAGTTTCAGGAAGTTTTTGTTTTGGGCCGAGTTTTGAGTGTATTTAAGGATTAACTGTCACTTCTCCATGTTAATAGTTGCTACTATTGCCTCTCTCTACAGACACGTACAGAAACACAAATGAAATCACACTTTTAAGCCTATAGCCCTGCAGCCTAGAGGCGACTGGCAGATTTGGTGAAAGCTAGCCTTACCCGTGGAGTGGAAGTAAAGGTATGTTTTGTAGCGCCATTCCCAGAAATGATCGCTGTCCTCTGGTTTGGAGTGGAATGGAAGTCTTATACCAGGAGATCTCATGATTCTGTGTCTACCTTGGATGCGAATTTCTCGACCTCCGCTCTCTGGTGGAGAAATGTAGTATCCCTGCCCCCCCGCCCTCTCACCTCCCCCACTTCCCCTTCAAATGAGCAGCCGTGTACAACATTCATAAGACGCCTAGTAGGTGAGCGGAGTAAGTGTGTGCTTGCACATGTGGGTGTTATACGAAAGACATATCCCCGATAACATGCCTTCTGAATCCTGAGAGAGTACCCTAGCAGTAGTAATAGTTTATCGTAGGAAGGAAATGTTAGTAGAGAATAAAATTTTCGCTCTGCAGCGGAATGTGCTCTGCTATGTGTATCTCACCGACCGTACTCAGTCTCAAACATCCAATGGAGGAATATGTGACAGCATTTTCCTTGGAAGTCAGATATACACTTGGAACATTTAATTCTTCTAGTGTCAATTTGACTTACGTAGCTGGTGCTGGATTCACTTAGGTTACGTCGATTACCAATACATGTACGAGAGTCGTTCAATAACTAATGACCCACATGTTTTTTCTCAGAATATATTTATTCTTAGGAGTCAGAATTGGGTGACAATATACATCAACATGTCTTGTCTACGTCCTATTTTTCTACGTACTCTCCATCACGTTCTACAGCCGTATGCCAACGTTGTGGTAGATAACGTATTCCCTGCTGGTAAAAGCTCTCTTCTGTAGGCGTAGCCATGTTTTCAGTGCATGACTGACGCTCTCGTCATCTTAAAAGTGTGTTCCGCGTAGAGAATCTTTATGCGGCCCTCAGAGGTGAAAGTCCGAGGGTGCCAGGTCTGGAGTGTAAGGGTGGATAAGGCAATGATGTCCAACCGAATTTGGCGATGTGTTTCCGGGTTCTCAGACTTATGTGTGGGCATTCACTATCATGTTGGAGCAAGATTTTGCTGGATTCTTGTCCGATTGAACACGTCGGGACGGTTCTGAGTTTAATCAGTCTTCATGTATGTCTCCGAATTGCTGATTGACTCTCTTGGCATCACATCCACGATAATGACGCCTTCACAATCCCAGAAGACTATGACCTTCCCGGCAGAGAGGATTGTCTTGAATTTATTCTTTTCTGGTGAAAGAAGATCGTGCCACTTCTTGGACTGACTTCTTGTCGCGCCGGAAATCCCACAAGGTCGACCGCAATCAAGCAGATGGCGCTGTCGCAGTGCCAGCGCAAAGCGGAGGCCAGCCGCACAGTCTTTTCCCGGGGCTATGGAGAGAAGGTGCGTTTTGGAGGCGTGGTCAAAGGCGGAAGTGAGAGCTGTTAGCCACTATGAATTGGCACGTGGAGTATCAGGCACAGAAATTCATAACCGCCTTGTTGAGGTGCATGTGTCAGGTGTGATGTCGAGGCAAATGGTGCGGAGACGGTGCCAGCAATTCAGTGATGGACGTCAGGAAGTGCAGGACATACCGAGACTGCGCGGACTGGCATGGCCACTACAGATGCAAATGTCAGGAAGGTAGATGTCATGATTAAAGCGAAACGGCGTATCACCACCGATGGAGTAGCGGAAGAACTTGGAATCGGACATGAGCGAGCTTACAAGATCATCCACAAAATTCTTGGATACAGGAAGGTGTCAGCACGATGGGTGCTCCACCAACTGATGCCGACACACATGCAAAAACGCATGGAACAGCTCGTGCGTTACCATGAATCTGGCAATGACCTTCTGTTGCGGATTGTGACGGGGGATGAAACTTGGGTCCACCATTACACGACCGAATCGAAGGCCGCGTCCATGGCGTGGCAACATCCGTCATCACCTGTCCGAAAGAACTTCAGAAGTACTCCGTCTGCAGGTAAAGTGCTACTCACCGTTTTCTGGGACACCAAATGAGTTTTGCTATTGGACCTTCTAGAGGATGCAACCATCAATGCTACGCGGTACTGTGCCACTCTATTGAAGGAGCTGATTCGGAAAAAGCGACCTGGCCTTCTTAGATCTGGCGTTCTGCTGTTGGATGTCAATGCGAGGCCATATACGGCGACGGTAACACATAACCATATTGTAACTCTTTATTGGGAGCGCCTACACCATCCGGCCCCGATCTCGCACCAAGTGACTTCCATCTGTTTCCTGCTTTGAAGAAGACTCACGGCGGAAGGCGCTTTGGCGGCAATGCTGACGTCAAACAAGCCGCTCAACGCTTCTTCCGTATGCAACGCCCTGATGTTTTCCTGGAAGTCTTTTTTAAGCTTATAAAGCGGTTCGACAAATGTCTCAATGTACTTGGAAATTATGTAGAAAACTAAAAATATGTCTTATCCTTAATGTCTCATTGTCTTTTTTCTTTTTTTCCTTTCACGCACAGTTATGACCACAGTCGACAGGGGAAACTTATTTTCCATCTCCGCCACGTACACAGATATACTGATGTAGACGAAATGTATTTGCGAAAATTATGTAGCAGGTTAGCTCATCGCCACTATAGACACTTTATGTCTATATTGAAAAGGCAATGATGGATGCCAGGAATTGGTTTGAAGTGGGAGTTGTTTGATGTGGAGAGGAGATCAAACGATTCGACTTGCTGAAGATGTAGCTGCGGTTGTCTTAGGTGAAAAGGAAACAAAACAGGCGAGGAATTAAACAGAACGAGTACTGGCTAATGGCTGTAGTAGACACAAAATAGTTATGGGTACAGCAGACGTGCTTACTTGAAGTCTAACTATGGCTCAGATTTGGCAGGTCGCTTCTGTACAACCTAAAACGAAGGACTCTAAAGCATTTGGGTTCAACATCCTCCCGTTTTTGTGAAAATCACCCGTAAAGGTTATAATGAGCATTCGACTCAAGGTTGTCGGGATCGATAGATAATTGTAAATAGAGCATTTTTCATCACCAGGTATAGGATCCGCAAACGCATACTTTTCCAGAAATCGAGGAAAGAAACTTCGGCAACTGCCACTACCCACGTGGTAAACGATCGATAGATAATTGTAAATAGAGCATTTTTCATCACCAGGTATAGGATCCGCAAATGCATACTTTTCCAGAAATCGAGGAAAGAAACTTCGGCAACTGCCACTACCCACATGGTAAACGCTTTTCGCCGAAATCGCCAATAGCAGGGTTGGCTCCTATCCCCGGTAGCGTGTGGAACTGCCTCGCGCGGAATCCAAGCGCACCTTTCCCGGAGTTGGTTTACTTCCGAGCCGCAGCACTCGCGTTTATAGAGTTCACTACTACTGTACCTCATGGCACGCTCTTACCGCTGTGCGACGATCAAAATAACGTTTCAGGCCGAACATCCACGACCAAGAGCATTGGAAGCTGAACATTTCATACGAGAGGATTTGTGTTTGAACCCCCTGGACGCGATCGGAATACATTTTTCCATCACAAGAAGTGTCGTATACATCTAGATGTCGACGGAGGCGCTATGCGCTGAAGTTCTGCAACGACACGCCGCCGGAGTAAAAATTTAAACATTCTTATGGACACGTAGGTGCACTGACAGTGGACAACGCGGTATTCGGTCATCTAACTTTGCGTGTTTTTGAGCTCCCGTTCGAGGTGCCTCAGGAGATGGTCATTGCCGCTTCACAGCCATATGTAAACGTCTTGGGTCACCTCGCAGAGTAGTGGCAAATGTTGATAACCTACTTTGTGATAAATGGCGTTCGGTAGACCAAAATTGAGCTGACTAAACACGTTCCATCGTACCTGATGATTCGCCGTGCTCCCGATGTGGCCAGGAAGGACACGTCCGGTCCGAATGTTTACGCCGACGTACACTACTGGCCATTAAAATTGTTACACAAAGAACAAATACAGATGACAGACGGGTATTCATTGGACAAATATATTATACTAGAGCTGACATGTGATTACATTTTCACGCAATTTGAGTGCATAGATCCTGAGAAATCAGTACCCAGAACAACAACCTCTGGCCGTAATAACGGCCTTGATACGCCTGGGCATTGATTCAAACAGAGCTCGGATAACTTGTACAGGTACAGCTGCCCATGCGGCTTCAACACGAAACCACTTTTCATCAAGCGTAGTGACTGGCGCATTGTGACGAGCCAGTTGCTCGGCCACCATTAACCAGACGTTTTCAGTTGGTGAGAGACCTGGAGTGTTTGCTGGCCATGGCAGCAGTCGAACATTTTCTGTATCCAGAAAGGCCCGTACAGGACCTACAACGTGCGGTCGTGCATTATCCTGCTGAAATGTAGGGTTTCGCTGGGATCGAATGAAGGGTAGGGCCACGGGTCGTAACATATCTGAAATGTAACGTCCACTGTTCAAAGTGCCGTCAATGCGAACAAGAGGTGACCGAGACGTGTAACCTATCGCACCCCATACCATCACGCCAGGTGATATGCCAGTATAGCGATGACGAATACACGGTTCCAATGCGCGTTCACCGCGATGTCGCCGAACACGGATGTGACCATCATGATGCTGTAAAAAGAACCTGGATTGATCCGAAAAAATGACATTTTTCCACTCGTGCACCCAGGTTCGTCGTAGAGAACACCGTCGCAGGCTCTCCTGCCTGTGATGCAGCGTCAAGGGTAACCGCAGCCATGGTCTCCGAGCTGATAGTCCATGCTGCTGCAAACGTCATAGAACTGTTCGTGCAGATGACTGTTGTCTTGCAAACGTCCCCATCTGTTGACTCAGGGATCGAGACGTGGCTGCACGATCCGTTACAGCCATGCGGATAAGATGCCAGTCATCTCGACTGCTACTGATACGAGGCCGTTTGGATCTAGCACGGAGTTCTGTATCACCCTCTTGAACCCACCGATTCCATATTCTGCTGACAGTCATTGGATCTCGACCAACGCGAGCAGCAGTGTCGCGATACGATAAACCGCAATCGCGATAGACTACAATCCGACCTTTAACAAAGTCGGAAACGTGATGGTACGCATTTCTCCTCCTTACACGAGGCATCACAACAACGTTTCACCAGGCAACGCCGGTGAACTGCTGTTTGTGTATGAGAAATCGGATGGAAACTTTCCTCATGTCAGCACGTTGTAGGTATCGCCACCGGCGCCAACCTTGTGTGAATGCTCTGAAAAGCTATTCATTTGCATATCACAGCATCTTCTTCTTGTCGGAAAAAATTTCACGTCTGTAGCACGTCATCTTCATGGTGTTGCAATTTTAGTGGCCAGTAGTGTATGATATGACTGGATTTGTGATTCCCCGTCAGAGAGGTCACAGTTCGTAGTAACTGACGGAAAGTGATCGAGTAAAACAGAAGTGATTTCTGGCGTTCCCCAAGGTCGAGTTATAGGCTCTTTGCTGTTCCATATCTATATAAACGATTTTGTAGACAATCTGAGCAGCCGTCTTCGGTTGTTTGTAGATGACGCTGTCGTTTATGGACTAATAAAGTCATCAAAACATCAAAACAAACTACAAAACTATTTGGAAAAGATATCTGAATGGTGGGAAAAGTTGCAGTTGACCCTAAATAACGAAAAGTGTGAGGTTATCCACATGAGTGCTAAAAGGAACTGGTTAAACTTCGGTTACACGATAAATCAGTCAAATCCAAGAGGCGTAAATTCAACTAAATACCTAGGTATTACAATTACGAACAATTTAAATTGGAAGGAACACATAGAAAATCGAGTAGGGAAGGCTAACCAAAGACTGCATTTTATTGGCAGGACACTTAGAAAATGTAACAGACCTACTAAGGAGACTGCGTACACTACGCTTGTCCGTCCTCTTTTTAGAATACTGCTGCGAGTTGTAGTATCCCTACCAGATAGGTGTACATCGAAAAAGTTCAAAGAAAGGCGAAATATGGGAGAGAGCGTCACAGAAATGATACAGGATTTGGGGTGGAAATCATTAAAAGAAAGGCGCTTTTCGTTGTGACGGAATCTTCTCGCGAAATTACAATCACCAACTTCCTCCTCCGAATGCAAAAATATTTTGTTGACACAGACCTACTTAGGTAGGAACGATCACCACGATAAAATATTGGTAATCGTAGCTCGTACGGAAAGATATAGGTGCTCATTCTTTCCGCGCGCTATACGAGATTGGAATAATAGAGAATTGTGAAGGTGGTTCGATGAAACCTCTGCCAGGCACTTGAATGTGACTTGCGGAGTATCCACGTAGAAGTAGATGAAGAATCCTCTCTCGGCCCAGAACAGAATTCCATGTTGTCAGTGCATGAGGACGAGATACCCCGCACAGCTATTGTCACAAAGCCTGCTTCACCCGCTCCGACAGTAAACGACTGTCACATGACTTCGGCGTCAGGACACTGCGCCGATGACGTTGAGGAAGTAGGGGATCAAGCCACCACCGTGTCCGAACGAGAGCATCCCACGGAGGCACGTGAGCCGACGCCCTGGCAGCAATCGTGACCACTGCGGCAGATATGGCAAGATACCTCCATCAATCGTTCTGCATCAACTGCAAGGGACCGTAAACAGCAATATCGTGTCGCCACAATGAATCTTGCCACCATCCGAGCCCTCACAAACTGGTCATGTTCCGAGACACCATCTACGCTGCAGATGTTGATATTGCTCTCCTACAGGAGACGTTCGGTACTGACTTCCAAGTGTCCATTGGGTACACCGCTTACGTTTCTCTCGCATCCTACACTGGTAGTGGCGTCGCAATTATCCTAGGTGACGGGCCCCTTGCAGAAGATGTCGCAAACCTCCCAACTGCACGGGGCATGGCCCTTACCCTATTTGGCATATCATTAACATCTACCCACCGACTGGCTCTACCGCCGTCATGATAGACATACATTCTTCGCTGAGGAGGTCACACCTCTCTTCACAGGCCCACAAGACGATTTGGTGCTCGGTGGAGACTTCAGCTCGATACAAGAACCCTCTGACCAGCTCCTACGGCATTCACCTTGTGCGGATCTCTCAAAGATCATCGATCGCCTGTGACTCATTGTCACTTGGACAAAGCTCCACGGAACCCAACCGGGTTCCACATTTTACACCACTCACTCGACAAGCCGCATAGACAGCATATATCTCACCTGCTCGCTTGCTGAAGGCACCCGAAAGGCATAAGTCTGGCCCACGGCCTTTTCAGACCATTAATCATACATCGGCGGCGTCACTCTCACCCGACATCCTGTGTGGAATAGTTGTGGTTTGTGGAAATTATATATCGCCCACCTGACGTCCTCAGGCTCGCCATATGGTGGAGGAAGCATGGGTACGATGCTGGCATTGTCATGACGCCTATGATTCCACATTATCTTGGAGGCTCTCCGCGCAAAGCCGACCATCCGTAAAATATTGATGAGCTATGGTAAAGAAGCTAAGGCATGGCGTACTAATAGATTGCAGTTTTATTCTTCAGTTCTTCGTGAGTGCCTTTTTCGCAAGCCAGGCAGAAGGTGGTACACTGAAGTCGCAGATTTTCTTGATCATGCGCCATCACCTGGAAGACACTGTAGTCCGATCTCGGACATCGTATACCTCAAGAACATCCTTCAATGTATCACCACCTTCAGGAAAGACAACGAAGACGCAGGGCTCTGATCCATGTCCTCACTGATACGGAAGGCCAACGGCATGAGATCCAATAAACCATTGGCCATGCTCTCCACAATCATTTCGTCAGATTGTATGCAGATGTACCGCCTTCCGTGGAACTGACCACACAGGTCTCTTGACTTAATACGAGCACTCTCCCGGTGGAGGTAGCGCATAAATTCCAAGAAGACGGGACCACAGATACTCGATGCAATCAAGGTGGGATCTATCATCAGATCCCAAGCGCACGATGGTATCCCCATCGAATTTTACAAAAAAACCATTAATTCTTTGTTGACTTCCACATAGACGACCATCGCGCAGGAGCTGATGCCCCCAACTACAGTGGTCCATAGCAACTTTCATGAGAGCATCATAATACCCTTCCACAAATTGCACGGGCGAAAGAGCATCCTTGATTATCGACCAGTCACGTTGCTGAACAGTGGTATGAAAATATTAATACGGCTGCTGGCATCGCGACTCAAGAAGGGCGCATGTTACGTCACCTCCAACGACCAGACTTCTCTAGGAGGCAACAACAGTATTCTTACGACTCTTTGCCGTTACAGAGACATGATAGCCTTTGCTCGTCACCAACGTGTCCCTGGTGTCTTGTCATCGCTGGACTTTAGCCAGGCCTTCTATCTGAAGACCACACATATTTGCGGACAGTTCTTCAACATATGGGTCATTTGGCGCCTTTTGAGCGACGGGTCCCCCAGAACCATGTACAATTGCCACCGCACACCCCCTGTTCTCATAGCTCGATCTGTCGGCAAGGCTGACCCCTTATACGCTTTCGCTTTGGAACCCGTGCTCAGGGGACTTCGCCAAAGTTTGGAAGGTATGACATTTCACAGGCACCGTTTCTGTTGCATGGCCTATGCCGACGACTTCATTCTTTATCTGCGCAGTGAGGATGAAGCTCGAGCAGCCCTGATTTGGTTGGAATCATACGGTGGAGCAACGGGTCGCTGCTTGAACGTGTCCAATTCCATGTCTTACTCATTTGCGAGGGCCACGTCAATCAGCGGCTGTTAACAGTAGGCGTTTGCTGAAGACTATCAGAGACCGACTACGAGCCCTCGACATTATCCAAAGTGCCCAATATGTGGACATATAACATGCTTCCCGTATACCACAAGTGGGGTTCCCGGGTTCGATTCCCGGCGTGGTCAGGGATTTTCTCTGCCTCGTGATGACTGGGTGTTGTGTGATGTCCTTAGGTTAGTTAGGTTTAAGTAGTTCTAAGTTCTAGGGGACTAATGACCATAGATGTTAAGTCCCATAGTGCTCAGAGCCATTTGAACCATTTGAACCACAAGTGGGTCATGTATTACCAGCTCTCCTGGCCCAACAATTGTTGATGGCAGTGGGCTCCTTCGTCAGCTCAGGGATGTTAGTCAAATTTCAGCACTCCCTCGGGACCGTGGAGCAGCGGGACATGTGCCGACCAGAGTCACGGCGATGGACATCACCCTCCTTCTCAAACTCTGGCGTCACTGCCCGCAAAGCCTCACTGGGCTCCTATTCCAAGACTTTGCGCTGTCATTTTCGTGGGGCATGCTTTCAGGGTAGTCCCAAGCGTTTGATGTTGGCGGACTAATTTTGCCCACTCAACGTTGATATTACCAAAACCTCAAAGATTTAACATCTTACTTTTTTTTCGTTTGCTTTGGCTCCAGATGTTCTACGGTACGTATCAATCACTGTTCATTATTCCTTAGAATGATCGCTATATCGTCAGGATAGGCCCTCATAACTCTTTTAATCTGGTAACGTTAAGCCTTTTAATCTAGCATGTACATGTCGGAGGAAAGGTTTCAGTGAAATGGTGAAGAGTGACATGGACAGAGGACTTCCTTGAGAAACAACTCGTTTTATTTCTATCGGCGTGGATTTTTGCGAATTCACCCCAATTTTTGCATTTATTGCAGTTGCTATGTTCTTTATCAACTGTATGACCCCATCATTGAAACATATTTTCTTCAACGTCTGTAGAAGATATTCGTGATTTACCACATTGAGGGCTTTATAAAAATCTAAAAACAATAAAGTATACGACTTTTATCCATTGTGGATGTGGAACACTGCGACTGTGGTGTGAAAAGGTTTTCAGAAATTACTGCAACCAGTCGCCTTTTATGTAGATGTATTTTATTAAACCATGACCGGTTTCGAGCTGCCTAGCAACTCATCATCAGATGGTATATACATTTAGTGCTTTTTTGTACCCATTGTGTGGGTGGTTGAGTATCTGTGGCTAGACAGAAACGAGAACAAATAATCGCTACATGTGGTACAGTATCACGAAATATTTACAGCATAATTTATGTTTAACGTATAAGAGCAAATAATCACTACATGTGGTACAGTTACATGAAATATTTACAGTTTAATTTACGTTTTGAGCTCGAAACCGGTCATGGTTTAATAAAATACATCTACATAAAAGGCGACTGGTTGCAGTAATTTCTGAAAACCTTTTCACACCACAGTCGCAGTGTTCCACATCCACAATGGATAAAAGTCTTATTTTGCTACCTAGCCAGGTAAAAGGAACAATGAACAAATACAGGAAGTGCAAAGTGAAACTAATGAAAACTATTCTTGCCATCAAATTTAATAAGCAATGTATCTTAGAGAATGTAACTCCTAATTACATAAGAGTTGTAGTTAAAGACCAGAGTGAATCTGCACAAGCAACCAAGAGAAAATGTGAAATTGTATGGATCAAAAATGAAATTAGATCACATTACAAACGAAAAGACTTGTTAAACAGGGACATCTACATGCTGCACTTAGAGTTAAGCAACTATCTCACTCTAAGCCAAATCATGAATTTCTTAGATCTAACCCAACTAAATGTGAATAAAGAGATGTTGAAAATTGCACATAAACAAAAAGAAAAGCTCTCACTCCTGATTGCCAAAAAATCCCCCATTCCACCTAATGAATGCCCTCCCGTGCAACATAAATTCTTTGAGAGAGTAGTTAACACAACAAGCATTAATTTCAATAGCACAGAATTAAAATTGTTAAATAAGGGACTTAAACATAATATTGCCACAAAACTTGATTACAACAGTGTTAAAGACCTAATAACTAACACCAAAATAGCATGTATAGCATCAAAACTAGATCAGAATGATCAAAATGCTCTAGCCCATGATGCAAACAAAATAATAAAGAAAACCATAGATACACAAAGGCTCCATAGTAATAAACATGATGAATCTGCAACACTGAAACAAATTAACAAAAAGCTAACAAACAGTAGTGCCCTTGTTGTTAAATCTGACAAAGGCAGCACAGCCGTGATAATGTACGAGTCTGATTACATTAAGAAAACCCTAGAATTTTTCAAGAATAACAACATAACTGAGTTGAAATCTGACCCCACTCCCAAATACCAAGCTAAAATAAAAGACATGTTAAAAAATTGTAACTTTCTGCTGACATCCATTGAAGCCAAACAATGTGTTATAATGAACCCTACAGCACCAAAGCTTAGATCACAACCTAAAATTCATAAAGATGGACACCCGATACGCCCGATTGTGAATTCCATAAATAGCCCAGGGTACAAAGTGACTAAAAAACTGCATGAAATACTCAAGAAATATTATACATTCCCAACCAATTATTCCATAAAAAACACCTATGATTTGATTGACAGTATCAGAGAAATTTCCATTCCCAATGCAGCTAACTTTGCATCCCTTGATATTGTCAACCTGTACACAAACATACCTATAATAGACACACTTCGAATAATAAAAAATAACTCATTACAACATAAAAAGTTAAGTGACATGGAAATCTGTGAGCTGATGGATTTACTTGAATTAGTGCTGTCCCACAATTACTTCACCTTCAACAACAAAATATATATTCAACATGATGGTCTAGCAATGGGCAGTAGTCTAGCTGGCCTTCTTGCTGACATCTACATTAATGATCTCGAAATTAAATTCTTTAAAGCAAACCCAATAGAAACAGACAAAATCATTTATTATAAACGATATGTTGATGACACCCTGTTGTTATATGATGGGACAGCCACTGAAATTGAGGCCTTAGCTGGTAAACTTAATAATGTTCACCCCAAAATACAGTTCACAGTAGAACACCAAACCCAAAAAGGTATCTATTTTCTTGACCTAAACATAACACATCACAACAACAAACATAAATTTCAGATATATAGGAAACCCACCACTTCAGACGTCATAATAAACAATACATCATGCCACCCAAATCAGCATAAACTAGCTTTTTTCAAATCAGCACTTAACCGTATCAACAAGATTCAAGCTGATCCTACTGCAAAAATTAATGAAATCAATATATTAAAAACAATAGCATCAAACAATGCTTATGACCCAAGCATAATTGAAAAATTAGATAAAAACATTATATCTAACAAAGCAAAACCAGCAAGCCAGACCTCAGTAGCAGAAGAAACCAAATTCGTTTGTATGCCGTTTCTCGGCAATATATCATACAAACTTGCTAAGCTATTCAAACCACATAATGTCAAAATAAGTTTTCACACTAACAACAAAATACAGAACAAAATAGTCCACAACACCAAAATAGCCAGCACACCCTACCAAAAATCTGGTATATATAAATTAAGATGTGACAGCTGCTCCTGCTACTACATAGGGCAAACAGGTAGAAATTTTGAGATCCGATACAAAGAGCACACTGATGCACTTCGCCTAAACAACTTAAATAGATCCACTTTTGCTACCCATCTAGCAGATAATAAACATTCCATAACAGACATTAAAACTAACCTTCAAATCCTACACACTGTAGACAAGGGATTCAAGATGGATCTTCTCGAACAATTAGAGATTTTCACCCACAAACATAATTCCCCACATACCATTTTAAATGAGCAGACAGAATTGGCGAATAACTCCTTCTTTCAGAATTTTAAGGATTCTTTGAACTTAAAAAACTAAACAGTAATTCAGAAACAAAATGCCCCCCCCCACACACACACACATAAAAGCTTGTACCACTAAAAAACAACCCCCCCCCCCCCCCCCCCCCGCCAACTCCTTTTCCACACCCTTTCAAGTACCAGCATTACTTATTATTTCAAGTTAACCATCAACCTCTCATCCCTGACATCATATGCCAAGATCAGCCAATGGAAGGAGCAAGAAATTAGCTGTCATAATACTCTCAATACCAATAATCTTAAATGTAACTGAAATATAATGTAAAAAATTTAGTTTTATATACCTGTTAAAATTGCACAGTTAATTTATAAATAAACATTTTAATTGTTTAAGCTAATTTACATTTATTTTCTATGTAATAAAGACAAATCTCTTGTCAGTGTGTGCGATGACTAATAATGCCTCTGGTCAACTTGAAATCTTTGATACTGTAGTTATATTGCAATCTTTGGCTCGTTTATAATGTGTAAATCCTGTATTCGTATCTGTGGCTAAGTGTGTTCAGCGATGTTTACGAAAAACAAGATATATGTTTCCAACAGTGCCTCATAAAAGTAATATACATCTAGTGAAAGTTTTAACTTGTAAAATTGTGAAAAACAAGACACAATGGTTTCAAAAATACGTCCTAAAAGATATATATACCTGCAGAAAGATTTATCTGTAAGTAACACCTCAAAACGTAAATTAAACTGTAAATATTTCATGTAACTGTACCACATGTAGTGATTATTTGCTCTTATACGTTAAACATAAATTATGCTGTAAATATTTCGTGATACTGTACCACATGTAGCGATTATTTGTTCTCGTTTCTGTCTAGCCACAGATACTCAACCACCCACACAATGGGTACAAAAAAGCACTAAATGTATATACCATCTGATGATGAGTTGCTAGGCAGCTCGAAACCGGTCATGGTTTAATAAAATACATCTACATAAAAGGCGACTGGTTGCAGTAATTTCTGAAAACCTTAATAAAGTATACTTTATAGTTGTTACAGAAGTTATTGCAAAAATATCCCTGAATTCAGATAGATTTTGAAACATGATTCTCCCTTCCGCGCAGTTCTGAGGTTGACTAATAATTTTATCTGCAAGTCGTGAAATTATCTTGTTTACTATTCTACCTATTAATTTATAATCATAATTCAGCAGTGAAATTGGACGAAAATTATTTAAATTTTTGTTTCCAATATTTTTTGGCACAAGAACAACTTTACTCTCCTTAAACTCAGCCGGAATCATTTTACCCTGAATAACCTCATTTACAACGTCTGTGATTTTCGCACCTACTATTGGCCAATAATGGATGTAAAACTCTGCTGGAAGACCATCCAGTCATGGAGATTTTTTTGGTGGTGAGGCACCCAGAGTCTCATACTCGTCCTATTCACTGACTACCTCGAGAAAATTTTCGTCGTCATCCTCTGTCAGCTGAGGGGCTAGGAAGTGAAGAAATTCTTGCAAGGAAGCATCACTACTTTGATTTACAGAATATAGCTCGCCATAACAGCGATAAATCTCGTCCAAGATATCCTGCTGGGTTCTGAGAATCGTACCGCTTTTTGTTCGAATTTCATCAATAAAAAACCTTCTTCCGTTTTTCATATGCTTCACTAAATGATACAGGGAAGTTGTTTCGTCTTCTGTCACCGAATTTGCCTTCAAAGAAATGGTTCAAATGGCTCTGAGCACTATGGGACTCAACTGCTGTGGTCATCAGTCCCCTAGAACTTAGTACTACTTAAACCTAACTAACCTAAGGACATCACATACACCCATGCCCGAGGCAGGATTCGAACCTGCGGCCGTAGCAACAGCGCGGCTCCGGACTGGAGCGCCTAGAACCGCACAGCCACCGCGGCCGTCAATGTGCCTTCGATTTTATTTTCAATCCTTCTATTTGATTTCACTTGATATTAAATAACTTGGCTTTGACTTTGCTGATGTCTGCTGCTGTCCGAAGTGAGGAACCTGCTGAGACCTGATCATATAGATCTCTCAAAACGGAATAGTAGTATTCTTTAGTGCATTTCATTTCTCTTGTGCTCTGGGCACTGTATTTAATAAGAACCTTCTTCTACTTAGGCTTCGCCATTTTAACCCACCAGTCGGTAGCAGTTGCATATCCGAGCACGCAGGCATATTGCCCACGCTTCTTTAATAAGGTCTTCTAAATCATGATTTACGAACAAGGAAATGTTCAAATTCCACTGATTCTTGAATCGGCGAACTGGCTGTCTTGTTAGATTTATGCAAGCTAAGACACTTGACTGGTCGGAAAAGTACGTAGGAATGGTTTCTACTTTTGTCACGGAAGTTTCAAGATTTCTAGAAATATATAATATATCAATCCTGCTACGAGATGTTTTCGTGACATAAGCGAACTCAACAATTAAGGGGTATTTGATTTCCCATATAACCTTTAATTTTGAACCAGTAGCTAGTTGTTTTAGTTCACTTGAGAAATTAGGTAACTGATGGCTCTGAGCACTATGGGACTCAACTGCTGAGGTAACTAATCTTTTCGATTTTAAACACAATTAAAATCACCTCCAACTAATAAATGTCTTAGGTTTTTCCTAGAAAAGTATATCAGTTCATCTTTGAAGAAACATGCCCTATCAGCTAGGTGAGAACTTCCTGAAGGGGCATACAATTTGATGATAGTCGCATCATAGGTATTTAGTCTTATTCCCCTTCCGGATTCCAGTCGTTCCACCTCACTGACTGGAGTCCCTTTCCTCACCAAAACAGCTGTTCCAGCCCTTGTTTCGTGAGACACATTTATGTAACTGACATAACCGGGAATTACTAAATCGACATTAGAACTTCCTGTAAGAGGGCTATATCAGTCGCGGATTCGTACAAAAATTCCTTAAGTACCGATAATTTCAAACCAGAGGTAGTTTTATTTGTGTTTATAGTTGTGACGGAATAGGATTGCGTCATTACGCTGTCACTGCGTTGTTGGTTTGATGAACTAATTTAGTTTTGTGCGGTTCAGGGTTAATTTAAATTATTAACAGTTCTCTCGGAAGGCTGATCATGGAATAACATTTCAATCAGTTTATCAGTTACTGTCTGTTATTTTTTCTACTTCTGAGGTTTTCTGCCATACCTACCGCTAGCAGACTGATTTCCTTGTAAACGATCTGATTTTTCTTCCAGTGTTTCGCGTAGGACCATTTCGTACCGACCTTTCTTTGGGCTTCCGTGCCCTTTCCAGATTTTCCTTTCCCTTGGTTTCGAGGTACCTTCAAATTTGGCTGCATTTTTATTTTACTTCGCGGCTCATCTGGAGCAGCAGCAGACGCTGTCGTGATTTCTGTTGCTGGCGCCTGCCCTGCGTTGTTGACCGTGATGTCATTTTGGCCACCACTTCCTTGTTCTTTATTAATATCACTTACTTCCTGATCGAGCGAAACAAATGGAGACGGCAGTTTTGCAACTTCTCCCTCAATTTGTTTACTAATAGACAGCTGATGATTTTTGCAATCAGCTACTTCACCAGTTTTTTCTTGCAAATTAGTACTGACTACACCCCCTTCATTTTCTGATAACGTATGTTTAATATGTTTCTGTTCATCAGTTTCAATTCGCATTCTGCTTTCTGGTTCCTCTGCCTCCTCATCGCAGTGTTTTTGCTTGCGAACTGAAGGAGTTGTGCAGGACAGCTCGTCCTCTCAACAACTATCGGTTGCATTTCAGTTTCACGAGTAGTGGTAACAGGTTTTCCCTTTGTTGTTAACAGGGGAAATTGATTGTTATCGTGAAGGGGGGACATCAGCTGCGTTAACATCCTCAACCAGTTGATCCGGGATATTCTTTGGTAACAGACCATTTAAGGAAGTTGCTGACGTTGTATCAAATTACTTTTAAGAACAACAGTTCGCCGCGGACTTTCCTGTCTGAACTGGCCTGTTTCGTTACATATATGTCATGCAGCTTCCTGACCTGCATAAACAATTTGTGCCTTATACCCACAAACAGTTATGTGATACGCCGGCCGCGGTGGTCTCGCGGTTCTAGGCGCGCAGTCCGGAACCGCGCGACTGCTACGGTCGCAGGTTCGAATCCTGCCTCGGGCATGGATGTGTGTGATGTCCTTAGGTTAGTTAGGTTTAACTAGTTCTAAGTTCTAGGGGACTGATGACCACAGCTGTTAAGTCCCATAGTGCTCAGAGCCATTTGAACTATTTTAGTTATGTGATACGGAATATTTGTCTTAACGTCCATCTCCACACAGCGGAACCCGTTGAAATATTGCAGTTTAAAGTGAAGATACTACCTTTCATTTGCAATTGATTTAACGTCCCCTTAGTTTGAAAGAGCTTCCTTAATCTTATCATTTTCAATTTCAATGGGAAGATTCAAGACACGAACTGTTTTGTAATGAATTTCAGCTCTATAGTTGGAAACTGTCGTTTTGTAACCATTTCTATGCACAAAATCTATTTCATAGCCCCACATCCGTAACACTTTATCAACAGTCGCAGCACTGAATAACTTGACAAAAACACAGTATTTTTCCCGATCCAGTTGTCAGGTACGGATAGCTTCAGAATTGAGACCAATTACCTGTGTAATTTAATTATCTATTTCCAGGGATGTCGGTAGAACAGGAAAAGCCCCACTTTCGTAAAACTTTATCAACATCCGCAGCACTAAATAACTTGACAAAAACACACTATTTTTCCTGATCCAGTTGGTAGGTATAGACGGTTTCAGAACTGAGACCAATTACCTATGTAGTCCAGTCATCTATTTCGAGGGATGTCGGCTGAACAGGACGGGATTCCTTGTCAAAAACAAATGCCAGAGTATTCTTCCTGAGGTTTGTAGCCTTGCTTAATTTAGTGACGAAATTTCGGTTAAACAACCGAAATTGCAATTAGCATCAGCACGACCAGAGGGAGCGAGCTGATCTCAAGGAAGATGGTTCAAAAATGGTTCAAATGGTTCTGAGCACTATGGGACTTAACATCTCAGGTCATCAGTCCCCTAGAACTTAGAACTAATTAAACCTAACTAACATAAGGACATCACACACATCCATGCCCGAGGCAGGATCCGAACCTGCGACCGTAGCAGACCCGGGGTTCCGGACTGCAGCGCCTAGAACCGCACGACCACCGCGGCCGGCTCAAGGAAGATGAACGAGCACTGAAACTATATTAGAAACAGTGGTCAAATGCATACGAAATCAGGGCAACGGGGCAGCCGAATCTGGAACAACTGGAAGCATTTGATATGAAGTGTTCTATATAGACTGATGGATTGATGTATGATAAGAACGCCCTGGAAGGTATCACCATGAACATGCATGATAAAGAACACAATGAGCGGACAATGTAAACTGGCACACTCATGTAGAAGTGATGTCAGATGGAAGAAACCGCAGAGGGAGCCTTTATGTGTGTATATAAGGCAGATCTTTAATTCTGTTAAATGGTTCCAAGAATTGTAAGCAACTCTCCGCGGTACAATGGCACCAAGGGTACAGAACACACATTCCTCTTTCGGAGAGAAATCAAGTAAGATTCAATGACACAAGAAAATGGGTTAATTTCATTTTCTTGATTCTGGGAAATAATAGTCACATCCGTCGGTGGAAATACAAACGTCCGAAAACACATCTGTGCAGTGTAACGAAACCAAATACGAAAAGCTCAAGTAAAATAAAGACAAATTCTGTAAATCAGATATTCTTACTGGCTCTGCCATCCATGGTTATGTAGCTTAATACCCAGCTTCTACAGAGAAGCTGGTAACACTCGGACGAAAACTTCACTGCTTGATAAGCTTTATAATGAAACTGTCCTCTATTATTCGAATTTAGCCGTTACCAGATGGAGACCGGTTGGCCTACACGATATTGCTGTGGCCCAGAAGGTATGGTAATCATCCAATTACTGACATTCCATTGCAGACGTATATGAACTAGTGGCAGTTTTAATCATAATCCACAACACCATCTCCCTTAATACCTGCCCAGTTTGTCGCATTTAGTTTTTTTCTTTTCCTGTAGGTGACCTTGATATTTCTTCCACTGCCAAAAACGCAACCATTTAAAAGCTTTTTGTCACGCATTTCGCAGATGAGATGTTAATGAGTGTACAGCCTCATATGTATGGAAAACATCAAGACACACATCCTGTGAATTCTCGCTGGTAAACAAACCCTCTGCAGAGATGACAGAAGAGCAATTGCGATAGTCACCATTGAAGTGTGTGCGTAAGTGAGGTTCGTTTCTTTTGATACAGGAAGCATTATTTATAATAAAATGGAGGACATGGCTGACAAGGATCAACAGTAGAACACTGTATAAAACTAACCTACGGGTTGATGACAGACACTACGCATAACGTACAGTCTTAGACAAAAAATCTGGCCGCCCACCGGCTGCCGTGCGAAGTCCGAAAAGTTCACGTAAGGCACCCCTCGCAATTAATATCCGGCCATCTGCCTGCTATGGGAACACTGCAGGATGCGCGAATTTCTGGAGAAAGTGTCTTCCGCTCACGATCTAACGGTGCTGTATCTGCCCTTCGTCTCAGTTCCATCGTGGCAGTGACTGACCAAGGACGGCAGCGGGCTCCTGCGAGGCAGCAGACAACGTAAACATTTTGTAAGTACCCAAATAAAATTTGAAATATGAGATCTTTTGTACACAAATTTACCATGAAGTTTGCATACTAATATGATTCAAAACAACAAACGATTGCAGAAATGGACCCTTGGCTCTGTGATATCAGTTTTAAGATACTACAATACCAGAGGCTTTCACTATGATTTTGCATTTAGTAATTTTTCTTTAGAACTGAGTGATGATGAAAGATTTTAAGAGTAATGAAACACACCGAAGGATTAACAATCTTTGTACTTACAAATCTCCATACATATTTAGTGAAGTGATGAGTACTTTTGCTGGATAATAACTGGGATCCGTGAGGGTTTTCACTTTATCTTTTGAAACACAACAATCATGATCGAAAATGCTATTGCCCCTATGGTATGGTACTATCAGTGAACAACGAGAAGAGGGACACAGACAAGTATTTTAATGTCAGACACGTCCAGTCAAACATGTATGGCTGCAAATCACTGTGTATATATATAACGGGAAAACCCGTACATGTGCTATCTGCCTCTCTACAAAACACCTTAAAACAGAGTGGTGACAGTTCAGAAGTATTAAGGAAATTCCCTTCATGGCAAACTAAGGAACCAATAACTAGTGGTAACCCATCAATAGATACTGAAATAATAATAGGGAATCGTATTGTGGTTGTCAACAAACGTGCAGGAACCGTGGAAGCATTGAAAAATTACAAGGAACCAACCGTAAGACCACTGGTAGCAGATAGTTCAGATGGTTCTGAGCACTATGAGACTTAACTGCTGAGGTCATCAGTCCCCTAGAACTTAGAACTACTTAAACCTAACTAACCTAAGGACGTCACAAACATCCATGCCCGAAGCAGGATTCGAACCTGCGACCGTAGCGGTCGCGCGGATACAGACTGTAGCGCCTAGAACCGCTCGGCCACACCGGCCGGCCACTCGTAGCAGAGAGCAGGTCATTTCCAATGAAGTAAACAGAGGTACCAACAAGGAGTACAGCCATAAACTGGAATAATTGTTGCTGGGAGTCAGCCGATGGACGTACAAGATGCAAAGAAAGAATCCCCCAATCTCTACAGGTCACAGGAACACGAAGAGACAAAGGGAAACGAGGAAAATACATAATAAATGGCTGAAAACTCATCGCAAGACATACAACAATGGCCCCCGGTAAACAACTTCTCCACGAAGCAACATCACAACTGAAACGAACCATTCTCAAGAATGAAGCAAGTAGCCTAACAGAAAAACGGACGAACGCATAACGACCCCTACAAATCCAAACGCCCGACACGTAAACAATGTGAAGACGAAGTACAGGCTCTCCGAAGACAAACCAAAATAGAAAAAAATTACGACTAAAAAAAAGGGAACGAGTACAACCCGTCTACAACGATATTGAAAGTCAAATGTCACGCTGAAATGAAAATATGTGATGCAGAACCAACTGAAAACTCCAACATCATCCGGCCTAGTAACACTCGACATTGTCCAGATGAACCCCAGGAATATCGTATGATGCAAGATACCAAAGAAACAACAGAAATGTGAATAGAATACAATCGTAGACGAAAATAGAAAGTTTCAAGCAACCCCATATGCCGCAGACGTAGAGAACGTTCTTGTACAAGAGACTGTTACATATAAAATTAGTGAAATAATAGGATATTTTAGAAAATTTCTTGTGGAATGTAAATACACTACTGGCCATTAGAAATGTTACACCACGAAGGTGACGTGCTACAGACTCGAAATTTAACCGTCAGGAAGAAGATGCTGTGATATGTAAATTATTAGCTTTTCAGAGCATTCACACAAGGTTGGCGCCGGTGGCGACGCATACAACGTGCTGACATGAGGATAGTTTCCAACCGATTTCTCATACACAAACAGCAGTTGACCGGCGTTTCCTGGTGAAACGTTGTTGTGATGCCTCGTGTAAGGAGGAGAAATACGTACCATCATGTTTCCGAGTTTGATAAAGGTCGGATTGTAGCCAATCGCGGTAGCCTATGCGGTATATCGTATCGTAACATTGCTGCTTGCGTTGGTCGAGATCCAATGACTGTTAGCAGAATATGGAATCTGTGGGTTCATGAGTGTAATACGGAACGCCGTGCTGGATCCCAACGGCCTCGTATCATTAGCAGTCGAGATGACAGGTATCTTATCTGCATGGCTGTAACGGATCGTACAGCCACCTCTCGATCCCTAAGTCAACAGATGGGGACGTCTGCAAGACAACAATCATCTGCACGAACAGTTCTATGACGTTTGCAGCAGCATGGCCTATCAGCTCGGAGACCATGGCTGCGGTTACCCTTGACGCTGCATCACAGGCAGGAACGCCTGCGATGGTGAATTCAACGAGGAGCCTGGGTGCAGGAATGGCAAAACGTCATTTTTTCGGACGAATCCAGGTTCTGTTGACAGCATCATGATGGTCGCATCCGTGTTTGGTGACATCGCGGTGAACGCGCATTGGAACCGTGTATTCGTCATCGCTATACTGGCCTATCACCTGGCGTGATGGTATGGGGTGCGATAGGTTACACGTCTCGGTCACCTCTTGTTCGCATTGACGGCACTTTGAACAGTGGACGTTACATTTCAGATGTGTTACGACCCGTGGCTCTACCCTTCATTTGATCCCTGCGAAACCCTTAATTTCAGTAGGATAATGCACGACGGGATGTTGCAGGTCCTCTACTGGCCTTTCTGGATACAGAAAATGTTCGACTGCTGCCCTGGCCAGCAAATACCCCTGATCTCTCACCAATTGAAAACGTCTGGTCAATGGTGGCCGAGCAACTGGCTCGTCATAACACGCCAGTCACTACTCTTGATAAACTGTGGTATCGTGTTGAAGGTGCATGGGCTGTTGTACCTGTACACGCCATCCGTTTGACTCAATGCCCAGGCATACCAAGGCCGGTATTACGGCCTGTGGTGATTGTTTTGGGTTCTGATTTCTGAGGATCTATGCACCCAAATTGCGTGAAAATGTAATCACATGTCAGTTCTAGTATAATATATTTGTTCAATGAATACCCGTTTATCACCTGCATTTCTTCTTGCTGTAGAAATTTTAATGGCCAGTAGTGTACTTTACGACTAAAGGAGCTCATTCACAGAAATGTAAAAACATTCAGTTGTCGACAGACACAAACAAAGGTGCTTTCCTTCTTTTGTGTGCGCCTAACGAGAACTGAACGCTTCTGATTTACGGTGAGTGGTCTTCTTTAATCCTAAAGTATTTATAAAATTACCGGATATGACGCAATTACCGATATCGGGAGTGAGAGCGGAACTGTTATTCAATGCAAACGAGGTAATCAATATATGGCAGAAACGCTACTCAAACCGGGAAGTGGACTCGCCATAAACATTCACGTTTAATCATAAATTTATATGCTCCTATGGGCAGCAGCGTTCGCATGCAGGGAAGTGAATTTTTCAAATAAGAATTTGTAAATTTAATAATATGACCTTACAGCAAAATTATTATCGAAGGCGATTTCAACTGCGTCTTAATCAGTTTTGACGATACTCCCTGTTTTAATTTCTACCAAGAGCCCATAAGAGTCGGGCTGAAATTAGTGTATACCTAGACATTCATTTATCTCAGTATCGCCGCTTTCAGGTGTATCTGATTAAGTTTCTAGGGCGAGGAGCATGGCAGATGAAGAGAGAACTCCCAAACAAAATGGAAGAACAGAAAACTGTGGCGTTCATCTGGAACAAGTGTCCACGCATGCAAAACTGGTGACTTGGTCAAAAATGTCTAATTCATTTTGTGAAGGAAGAGCGTACTGGGGGAGAAGGGCACTATTTTAGGGTTCTACGGAAGTTACGTAACAATACAATGTGACTGACAGGCAGCATTACAGCAATTAGGTGCATTAAAGCAAAAACACCGCACTTACCAGACATTTTATAGAAGGTGCAGGAATCGGTTAAGCAGCCAGAGCGAGATAACGAGTGAAGCTGTTTCCATATACGACACCAAAAGGGAAAGGAGAATGGCCAAACAAAAATCAGCTATTTGTTAATAGACAACCAGGACATACAAAAAATACACAAATTTCAGTTAACTACTACATCGCACTATATGTCACCGATATATACGCTAAAACCCAAACAAACATGAACATCAGATACATTTTATCAGACATCACAACCAGCACTAATCGAGAAGAGAACGTAAATATATTACAACTAGAATTGCAGACAGCACTTTTGAAGTCAGTGAAAAAGAAAGTAGCAGATCTGGATGGAAGCTGTCGAATTTCACTTCTTGTAGTTTATCGCCTCGCGACTGACAAGCACCTACACCTAAGTAATATCTCGTAATAATCTACCTTCTCCCTTTTTTCTAAAAAAAAAATACTGACGATAGCTTTACTCAACAGCGAATTTAAAATACTGATTCTAAAATACGACTGTTCAAGGACATTTCTCTAGTATATTCGGTCAATATCAAAACGTGCGGTATTGGACGCTCCATGCTCTACAATTTCGACACACCTAACATGGACCTAAAATCAATGGCAGCCCTAGACTTTAACGATTCTGACTAAGTATGAAACATTTACCACGACTTTCAATCAATGTCATTCGTAGAAGGGGATATCAGATAAGGACGTTCAAATAATCCGACAGTGCGTATTTGTCACTCACTCAGTTTGCAAAATAATTAGCCAAAGAACTCGACCAACACCGATCAAAAGAACCGTGTAATAAAACTGTCCACTTTCTGTAACTTTTTATACAGTGAGAGTAGAAGAACTGGTGAGGAAGTTACATGAAAATCCACACTAGTCCGAACCATCAATACCAACTGCGTACGCCAAGCATATGAGAGTAATTTAAGTCTTATCGTCAGCGTCAAGGGTAATCTGCATACAACAAGAAGATCTTACTAAACCAATGCAATCGGTGCTGCCACAAGCCACCAAAAATCACAATTTTCCTGTTAGAACCGGTTAAGGTCTACATGCAACACACGTCAGTACAAACAACGCCAAGTAGGAAACAACTAGGGATGATTACAACGTATTGATAACGTAAAACTAGCAGGACAAACGCTATGACATCCAAACAGCAATGAACGAGTACAAGGCCAGAGGATTAGCCCTATTGCAGACGGTCGCTCTTCTGAACACGTGTATGGAGTAACGAATAATATTGCACTAACGTTTCCTATAACGAACGAAATTGCGTCCACTGTCGTAAGAAGCGGCGAATGATATACATGGAGAGGCGACATACTGAAGACCCCATCCAGCAAGGCCAGTTTCCTGCTACTTTCATTTATTTATTTTTTAATACCCCAGGCCCCATATGAACGGCGGGGTGCTCAGTCAGTTGTACAGTAGTCGACTCTTCAGCTAAGAGTACTCAAAGATGTAACAAAGATGGTAAAAAATATGAGAACTGTTTACGTATTTAATGAAAAAGATTAATGAGGGACAAATAAAGGGACGAAAAATATATACAGTTTAAAAAATAAAATTCCGATGAGGTGAAATTCTTCTCTGATAAAAGATCTGGAGCACTGCATTTTCACTTAATGTCTGAAGGACCTACACTGCCGAAGAAGTACTATCTGAGGAGCGAATATGTTCCATAGAGGATGAGGGATGTGGCTGAAGAGATAGAGGTCTATTAGGTAGTGAACCCACAGAGGTGGGAGGTAGGAGGTGAAGCGGATAGTGGGGAAAGAGACGGTGGGAAAGACACAAGGTGAGGAGGAGTAATGGTGTGTGGGATGGGGATTGGTACAAGAAGAAAGGGATAGGAGCACATGAAGAGGACAAAGGAAAGAGGAGCTCTGATATGGAGTGGGATAGGTGGGAAAGGGTTCAAGTTGGTAGGTTGGATAAATATTGGGACGAATGTCAGTGTCAGGAAGCGGGAGTTGGTTGAAGCAGCGATGAGACGCGATATGGACTGTGCATAGGTGTAGAGACGGAAGGATGTGTTTGTGAAGGCCCGAAAGCGTAGCTGGGTTGGTGATGAGAGACGAGACAGTGGAGCTACTGGAGTCTAGTTCCCTGATAGTATAGGTGATGCGTAGGTTTTCGGTGTAGGTATGGAGGGGTGGGAATTTGATAAGATGGTAGAGGATCCATGTGGGGAAAGGTAAACGGATAAGCAAAGCGAGACGGAGCGTATGGCCTTCGAGGGTCTGGAGGACCTTACAGATTTTTAGTGGGGCAGATATCCTTGAAAAATTATTATAGCAGGGTTTCGGATCGGGATTTTGTAGGTGTGAGGATAGTGGATGGGTGTAATCCCCAACTTCCGCCTGTTAGAAGTTTTAGTCTATTCCCAGTTTTCCGCTTATATAGGCACGATTGCAGTATCTGACACCGATCGCAGAAGGCCGAAACGCCGTGTGCTCCGAACGTGAACTGGGTAGCCCATGACAACTCTGTCCCACAGTGGGACCGAGTGACGTCAGTGGCGTGAGAGGGTGGAGCCTCGTTTGAATCTTCCGCTTCCACCAAGTCTCTACAAGCATCAAAGACCCGTCTCTCCTTTCTGTCGGCATATGAAGCCCGTACCCGCGACCTACTAAGGCTGTTGTACCCTTGGTCTCTGCCTGTTGTTGCTTATTCTAAACTCTGGCGCCTCCTTTATAATGGAATCCCACAACGTTGACGTCTGAACCATCCGTATTTTCTGTCGTTTTCCTGGTAATGCTAAACTATAGGAGACTTGTAAAGCTCCCTTTCTTTAACATGTCACTTGTGCTTCTTAAGACGAACTGCGATCGGTGTCAGATACTGCAATCGTGCCTATATATGACAAAATGGTAGGTATCGAAATAGACGACAGAGGGATAGAGAAACAATTAAAATCTCTCAAAATAGGAAACGCCGCTGGACCTGTTGGGATTCCAGTTCGATTTTACACAGAGTACGCGAAGGAACTTGCCCCCATTCTTCAGCGGTGTACCGTAGGTTTCTAGAAGAGCGTAGCGTTCCAAAGGATTGGAAAAGGGCACAAGTCATCCCCGTTTTCCAGGAAGGGACGTCGAACAGATGTGCAAAACTATAGACCTATATCCCTAACGTCGATCAGTCGTAGAATTCTGGAACACGTATTATGTTCGAGTATAATGACGTCTGGAGACTAGAAATCTACTCTGTAGGAATCAGCATGGGTTTCGAAAAAGACGGTCGTGTGAAACCCAGCTCGCGCTATTCGTCCACGAGACTCAGACGGCCATAGACACGGGTTCCCAGGTAGATGCCGTGTTTCTTGCCTTCCGCAAGGCGTTCGATACAGTTCCCCACAGTCGTTAAATGAACAAAGTAAGAGCATATGGACTATCAGACCAATTGTGTGATTAGATTGAAGAGTTCCTAGGTACCAGAACGCAGCATGTCATTCTCAATGGAGAGAAGTCTTCCGAAGTGAGAGTGATTTCAGGTGTGCCGCAGGGGAGTGTCATAGGACCGTTGCTATTCACAATATACAAAAATGACCTTGTGGATGACATCGGAATTTCACTGAGGCTTTTTGCGGATGATGCTGTGGTATATCGAGATGTTGTAACAATGGAAAACTGTACTGAAATGCAGGAGGATCTGCAGCGAATTGACGCATGGTGCACGGAATGGCAATTGAAACTCAATGTAGACAAGTGCAATGTGCTGCGAATACATAGAAAGATAGATCCCATATCATTTAGCTACAATATAGCAGGTCAGCAACTGGAAGCAGTTAATTCCATAAATTATCTGGGAGTACGCATTAGGAGTGATTTAAAATGGAATTATCATATAAAGTTGATCGTTGGTAAAGCAGATGCCAGACTGAGATTCATTGGAAGAATCCTAAGGAAATGCAATCCGAAAACAAAGGAGGTAGTTTACAGTCCACTTGTTCGCCCACTGCTTGAATACTGCTCAGCAGTGTGGGATCCGTACCAGATAGGGTTGATAGAAGGGATAGAGAAGATTCAACGGAGAGCAGCACGCTTCATTACAGGATCATTTAGTAATCGCGAAAGCGTTACGGAGAAGATAGATAAACTCCAGTGGAAGACTCTGCAGGAGAGACGCTCAGTAGCTCGGTACGGGCTTTTGTTAAAGTTTTAAGAGCATACCTTCACCAAAGAGTCAAGCAGTATATTGCTCCCTCCTACGTATATCTCACGAAGAGACCATGAAGATAAAATCAGAGAGATTAGAGCCCACATAGAAGCATACCGACAATCCTTCTTTCCACGAACAATACGAGACTGGAATAGAAGGGAGAACCGATAGAGGTACTCAAGGTACCCTCCGCCACACACCATCAGGTGGCTTGCGGAGTATGGATGTAGATGTAGATGTAGAAGGATGTGCCCTAATGAACGACGTATACTCGAAGGAAGACCAATGTAAACAGAAGATTTTGCATGTGGTGGCTCGAAACTGGTGTTGATCAGTACCAACTCCCTATGGGTACGTCCATCGCAGCTGACATTTGTGGCCAATGACTGATATACCTCTCTCTAGAGTGTGATGAAAACGACAAATTAACTGCTTTAAGTGTAACTTTTTTTTTTACCAATCTTCTGACTGTCCCAACTTCTTCGTCTCCGAGTAGCACTTGAAACCTACATCCTCAACTATTTGCTGAATGTATTCGAATCTCTGTTATGCTCTACAGTTTTTGCCTTCTACGGCTCCCTCTAGTACCGTGGAAGTCAGTCTGCCTTTTTTCACATTTTCTGCTTATTTCACGAACAAAACTATCCAGGAGTTTGGAAAGTCATGTCTCATGCTCTTACTCTTTTGACCTTGTGCTACAGAAGTTAACCTTTCCTTTGTCATTGCTTGATGACATCTTGAAGACAGAAACAGTAGGTCCATACAGGTGTGGACTCAGTGAACTATATGTGCATCGTCATTTTGTTTTATACAACGTGAGACAATCTTTGCTAATAATTACTTTTCTCTGACGTTTAGTGTTGCGTTCAATAGACTAACGGAAGAACGCTACGAAAATATGCGCTGTACTGATAAAAATTAATTTGTGCATAGCAAAATGACCTTAAGAGAAAAGTCTATTTTAATTAAACAAGCTGTCTCTAAAGTTAGCGTCCCTACGTCGCCGAGGATAAGTAAGATAAATTACTGGAAATGTGTTATTTCACAGATGTTAATGGGTATTCATGAAAGCCAAAAATTGTATCGGCAGGAGCGGAGGTCATGAAACGTGCAGTATTATAAGTTTTACGCTCTTACAGTATGGACAATAGGAAGTAGTGAGAATACTTGTGATGGATAAGTTTTCTTAAGATTGCCTTATTGATTTTCGATCTGGCTGCTTGTAGGTCTATATAGACCACGCAGTGTTAGGATTACATAATGACTTCCTGGCCCCAGAGCTAGTGAAGAGCTGCAGGATTCTTCTCTCTTTTATTGCCGCAGCGATAGGCATGACAGATCAATCGCAACGTTCAGCGAGGAACGATGTCCTGGACTCAAAACGGTAAATGTCATACCATAAGAGAAAGTATTTCAAGTTAATCAAATGAAATGAAAAAACGATATTAGCAGGATAATTTTGTATCATCAAGTTAGAAAGTTGACCGAGTAGCCAACATATTGTGAATTGTTACCAAGTTTCAGTTAAACTACCCGCAGGGAAAACGCTTCCACAGCCAAAGTGTTTCTGGAGTGGGACGTTCTTGCTTCAAACATCTCAACGGGGGACAGGAATGTCCTTTACGATCCACGCTATCGAAAAAATGATTTTAATCCTATTTTTGTAATCGAGCGATTTATGTAGACGTCGTCAGTATCTTCCACGGAACTTCATTGACCACGGGGTCCTAACTCTAGTTTCTGTTATATACCCTCATTATTTTTTATAAGACCTTACAGGTGAAATAACATGTGGTGATTGTGCGATAATTCTTAGAGTTACGGTCCCAAGTTTTATTCGACAACGAAGGGGTTTTAATTTACAACACCAATGATCTTTGACTGGATTTGAAAAGTCAATAAACATTTATTAAACTCATTTTCGAGAGAATGAGTGAGGTGGTAGAAATTTTAATCGGTTCGTGGAGCACCCACTGGTTGTGCATCTCACTCTCCGTTTCAGCTGACGAATTCTTGCCGTATAAAGCACTTATTTACACACAGAATTAACAACAATGTCTTTTATACAACTACTTTCCGAACCAATTATCCGTCATTAATATTTGTTTCCTGTCAGAGCTTGAAATCTTGGTAGCGAATGTAAAGGACTTACGCAAAGTTATCGTTTTCATCCGATTAAATGAGTTCCAGTTTTTGGTAGATTTGGCTATAAAACTTCACCACATAGAGCTGAAAAATTACAATTGAGCTTTTTAGTAAATAATAACGAAAATGAATGAGTGCGAAGCAAACAGTCCTGCCACTTAATACTGCTCTGTAAAGCGCATGCGTATTACTTGACGAGGAAGCGTTGAGTAAATCCCCACTGCTGGAATGTGGCGAACGAGGCCACTTTTATGAATTAGAGAGTTTTTTAATTACAAGGCCCTCCATTTCCATCTTCGTAACTTCCCATTTAGTTTTTTATGAGTTAATTACAGAGCGTTTAACTAATTTCTTTTCTGACATCAAAATGAAAAATATCGAGAGGAGACATTCGCACAGAGGCCAGTAGAAACAAACAGTACGTTCAGTTAACTTTAATCCGGATTTACAGTCATGATAGATTGGTTTTCGGTGTTAGCACTGTAGTAGTCATGTCTGGATAGGACTACATTGCTCATCGAATTCGTCACTGTAGTCTAACTTGTGACGTGCTGTGTAACAGACGAGTGCTACTGATCCATACATTCTTTCGCAGCCTTAGGTAACACCTATGCAAACGGTACAAAGGAAGTAAATCACTGTCTATTCAAATTTTGTTGGAAGAGGTTGGATCATCTTTCTAGCTGAAATGCGATATTTACATTACTTGAAACAAGTGCTATTCCCGAATAAGCCTCTTCGTAGTGAACCAGTGAAGTATTAGACTCACATTCACGTACAGCGCCGTTCTTTAACTACAGCAATAATCCATCACAATTCGCATACACCTAGAGTTTGCTCTCCTGTCGTGTCAATAATGTAACAGAAAACACCCTAATTGCCACCAAATGCGGCGACACAGAGATATTAGCACACATTGAAGGCTAAACGACCCTCGTTCTGCGATGATTTCGCGCACTTTTGCAAAGCTTTTTTTATATTTTAGGCAGATTGGTCCCATGGGCGAAACAGCCACCCTGTACCCTAAGGCTGCGTACTATTTTGGAGAAAAAGTGAATCGCCACAACGTAAGAATATGGGAAACGCAGCAACCTTATACCCTTGAGGAGATCCTTCAGCTGGTATATTCCATTATATGGTTTCCCATACGGATTTTACCCTCTGCGGCCCCCTGTAATATCATGGAAGTTATCTTAGCTAACCTAGCACCCTGTCGTGTCCCTTATTCTTGTCGTGTCGGAAATATCTGATATTTGAAAGTGAACTTATTCCTTTGAGTTGAGAAGATTTAATATTTCACAGGTATGAGAGACACCTCGTGTTCTAAATAGGCTAGCACGTCAGGTTTACTTAGTAACAAAGCTTGTGGTCTCCATAAAGCTGCAATAACCGGATCCAATGGTGGCAAAATTTAAAAAACGAAATATGATAAAGATTTTTGACAACTGTTACAGCGACGGGGTCAGTTTTTACATTACCGTACGAAGAAAGCTGCATAACTCACAAAATCTAACAGTGAACTCTACCAGGTATAAACACGACAAAGAATTCAAATATCTTCGATGGGTTTTTACTGAAGCAATGGTAACTGCATCAGAAACTAAGGCGAGACTGCATTCGAGAAAACATGCCATTAATCGCCTAAACCCAGCATTAAAATCTAGAAAATTATTATAAGAACGAAAACTAAGACTATATAAAACTTTAACAATACCAGTAGTGCTATGTGGTTGTTAAACCTGCAGCATAGGAGAAAATGACCGAGCCGGGTCACTGAGACCATCGGTCTCAGGAAAATATATGGACGAGACTGAGAGTTACTGGAGAATGAAGAAGGCTCCACAGTAAATACTTAGAAAAACTATAGAAGGAGCCCAACATCGTTGTAGTGTTGGAAAACAGAGGATTAAATGGGTGGAAGGAATGAATGGATGGAGTGAAAAAATACTTGGCGCAGCTGGGACTCTTGGAAAGCTGGAGACAGGTGACAGAAGTCAAGAACGGATGGAGAACCGCAACAGTGACGCCGCGTGGCCCTTAGGACCTGGTCGCATATCGTAAAGTAAGAAACAGAGAAATTATTATATGGTAGGACTGTAGAGCTTTCTACAAAAGTATCTGTCATTAAATTCTATCGGTATGTGTCAGCAGGTGTGTCATGCACTCACCCTCCGACACGAAGACGTTGATTGTGTCGGTCTCGGCGCCGGGCGCACCGCAGGTGTAGTTCCCGGAGTGGGCGGTCGTGGCCCGCGACACGACCAGCCTGGAGTGAGTTTTGGGTCCCGGCTCCGTGACCACGGAGACGCCGGGAGTCGAACCTACGCCTTCGACGCCCACCTCGCGGTCGTTGTGCCGCCAGAACACGTACTGCGGCGACAGAGGGCTCTGCGAAGACAGGCATGCAAAACGTCACATTAGTGCAATCCAATGAGATAGTTATTGGATGTCGATGTAGCTGCTTTAGATTAATTTCACTCTCGCTTACTGTATTACAGTTCCTAGCATTTTAAAAAAAAATTACCATATCGTGGCAAGGCTTATCTTCATACTCATAATTTTTTTAATGTTATCATCAGATATTTCAGCGTGTTGGACTAGGGGGAGAGCTGCAGAAGTTTACGTCTTGTGACCAGACTGCCATGTTGGCGGCAAGTCTGGAGGCGAATTATGTTGTTAGCCCAGAGTAATACCTGGTTGAAGAAACCAATCCCACGAGGTTTCATGGCTTCTTGATCGACATGCCGCTGTCTATGTACGAGAATGTTCTCTTATGTCTCTCAAGTTCGTAATGTAAAGAGCTCCGCTAGTCGTCAGCCAAAACAGTTTGAGCGAAAAGATTGTTCTCTTTCTCTGTCTCATACCTATTATCGTTGTTCATATCTACGCATTTTTTTGTGTAAATGAATACTACGTTACTTTCGACGATTTCCCTTTCACTTTCAGCTTCAGTTAGTCCGCAATACCTGTTAATAAGTAGGACTTGATTCAAACCCATTCCTCTCGGTCACTGAGCAGCTTCAAAGTTATGAACAATAGGTGGATCTCAAATTGAGCATATTGTTAGTTAACCTATGACACAGAATCCCTGTAATAATTAAAATTCAAATTCCCCTTTTTCCCCAGTCGGACGCCAAAACTCTTACCGGATGTAGCACTGTGATAATCAAAAAAAGAAAAATAATATTGCATAAATATGAACAATCATATAAAAATTACAAACATATTAGTTTATAACCAATGTAACCATATTCAGTGATCAATGCTACAACGTATTACAGAGTTAACAGTGGCGGTTCAGTAAATTTCAGGACATAATAAACAGAGGACGTAATAAACAGACATCGCTGCTTTATACCGGTACATCATCACGGTTGACAAGATGGGACACCTTTCAATCTGTGCCGATCAAATAGAAGTAAATGACAGTTAGTTTGCTCATAGGTAACAAGTTGTAACTGTATACCGGACCTTACGACACTGAGGGACGCTCTGCAGTAACCGTAATCGTAGTGAAAGGCAGGGATTTGCCTTCGAGTCTCGGTGGAGCTTCCAATCTTGTAATGCTCTTAACAGCGTGTATTTAGATTATAATAATCCATCTCAGGGATATAGTTTCACTTACATTATGTATGAAACTGTGGATGACGATGTATGCAGAAAGGTACATTGATAAACGGAGTTAAGAAACATATGGTGTTAGTATTTGGAAGAGGTTCACCACTTGAGTGGAACTAAACTAAAGGAGTAGTGAAACACCTGCTCGAAAATGGAGGCGAAAACGATAATGTACCGGTAACTTATATATAAAAAGTGTCGTCACATACAGGCTGAAAAACTTGAAAGAATATTGCATGGTAGACTGCTGTGAGAAATAATCGTTAAGAAGAGAATTCGATACGCTGCGCCGTTTGGGAGGTAATTAGCACTGAGGTTAACCAACCATGCCGTAGCGCGAAAATTGAAGCGGGCCACCAAAAATGATGTCACCAAATGTGTTAGTCGTCTGGTTTCCTAAAACCGAACAAGAGAGCGTGGCAACGACTGCGCATGGGATGGTAGTAAGAATCAAACCCGAGCAAAAAGCTAAGCAGTCTCGTGCGCTATTATCTGCGCCATGAGAACAACTGGCAACCGCGGACAACCACCTGGTTCGCTAACTTCACTGCTAATTAACTCGGAAACGGTGTACCGTATCGAATTTTTTTCTTAAAAGTTATTTCTCAGGACAACCTACCCTACAACAACCTTATAAGCATTTCTGACCACCCTGTATGCTTTCTGCTTTCACTACCGGAATTTTGCGATCTTAGAACAAGTCACCATAGAATGACAGTACACGAAACCACACTAGGTGTCAGCGCACTATGACATCTGCGTAGCATATCTGTACACTGCCTACTCCACATATGAACTGGCGTTATTTATGTTTCGTCTCGAATGCCAAAGTACATATTAGACGATCAATATGAATCACGGCGCAGTTCTAAGAGCCGACAGAATCCTCTAAGAAGATAGGATCCAAAGGAGGACCATAGTGTAATGGAATTTCCGACTAACGCTAATAATAAACACTACGGTTCCAAATACGTCGAGTGTATGTATCTGTAGGTTGATCAACACACAATCTGTTACTACTGATTATTGTTCCAGAGATATGCACCCTCTTACAGCATCAGATGCAACCTGGATACAATCAGCACTAACACTGAGGCGCATGTCAAGGCAGAAGAAAAAGAAAAGAATTTATGTAATTTTCTAGGTAACGTATCTGGATCTCACTTACGTTTCTGTGATGTTGAAACGTCCCCTTGGAAAAATTTATGAATTACTCTGCTGATAATCCTCTTACGTTATTTAAGTTTCAAACAGCTGAGCAAAAGTGAACGTACTCAGACATTTCTCTCTTTACTTATTCTGATCATCACTAAACTGACACAAATTTTTAGCACAACGCAATCTGACTTTCAAATCCCTATAAAAGAATGGTCCTGACTAACAATAACCTATACCTTTCATGAATCACTTACCTCAGAAAAATCTTTGTTACTCGAACTACTGCAATACAGCGAGCGCCAATACTGCCAGCTAAATAAAAGATTGAAACTACTGAATGCACTAACTACTGATAGGCATAGTTAGCAAATGAAATATTCTGATAGAGAACAAACAATGTATTTACCTTAGTAGTGTTCAAAAGCCATTATATATATATATATATATATATATATATATATATATATATATATATATATATATATATATCAGTTCATGACATCCAGTCTTACAAATTGACCGTCTCTGATGGACATACGTCCAGATCATCCGCTCTCAAAACTCGGCCATCTCTCTCCCCATGTCGACCACTGCTGGCGGCTCACCTCCAACTGCACAACGCTAAGTGCTGTTCACATCCAGTTGCCCAACACTACAATAGCAAATATTCCAACAATGCAAACCAGCCACAGACTGCACACAGCACAGCCAGTGATTTTCATACAGAGCGCTACGTGGCGTTACCAACATAAAAACCTAAATAGCCTACTTACAATGTGTTAATTAAAACTATTCCATTGTTAATATGGACCATGCAGTTTTCTTATGGGTATCACATATGCAAGCTCTCAGACGACTCTGCCAGGTTGAAGTTCTATCAATGGATTTTAAAACGGCACACTTCAGATTCCTCTACATCCTTATATATTACAAAGAGCGAGAGAGAGAGAGAGAATGTGTAGAGAGTGGCTGTAGTTAAACTTTCACTACTTGAGAGAGCGTCCGTGAAAAACGAATGATCGTAGGAGAATGAAACATTGTTTAAACATTTGTAAAGACAAATGCAAGAGATACAAATTTTAATTTTTACCTGAGTGGGTAACACCGGTCAACTGCGACCATGTCTAAGTTCCAATTTACAGACTCCGCTCAGTGTGACAACCTTCTTTATTCGCGAGTGTAATGTTTGGACAGATTCAGTTTCACAATCATTCGCATCGCTTTTCGAAAGGCGCACCATGGAGATTTCAACTGTCGTGATGCAGCTGGTGCACTGCTTGAAGATCGCTTTCTCAGCCATTGCACAGAAACGTCATCAACAATTTTCGGCGCAATGGGCCGACGGCATCACCTCCTTCCCCTCTTCACAGATCGCTGATTAATTCGAACTTCCGAATCATGTTCTTCAACCCAAGTGAGGAAAGAGGGCCTCTCCGTATTCCTTTAATGCGTCGATACTCGTGAAAAGCAGCAGCACTACTGTTTTTATAAAAGAGCTTCACGAGCGAAGCCCTACTCACCTTGTCCAGATCCATCCATGTTGACTGTCTGCAACTGCAATGCATGCTGACGCTTGTGTTGAAACCCTACGTGGGCGTACCAGTACTCCCACTTAACGGCAACTGGTGACTAACACTGCTAAAGATGCAAATCCTGCAGCGCACGGTCTGAACCTCATTGCAATACAGTTAGTTACCTACATGGTAAATAGTTCTGCATCTACAGTGGCTCAAGTAGCGCAACTTTAATTATACCCACCCTTCATATCACACTCTTCCCTGCCTCGCCGTTGCGCGTAGCTTATAGGTAGTGAGGGTATCTGCTACCACCGCGGGCAAGAATCGATAGCGAAACTCGCTAATTGTGCTCAGAGGGCCTTTGAACACCGGAAATTAATGCCTGCCCACGCTCACTACGGGAACGGTGCGCGGGGAGGCCTGCGTCGCTGCCGAGTTGCCAAGAACCTGGTGAGGTAACTCTTCGGTAACACCTCCACTGCTTCCTGTCTCCCCCTTACTGCGTTAATTACACACCCTGAGAGGTTGTTCCTTAGAAGGGAAAGTATAATGATAAACAATATCGTTTCCACAGTTTGCTTTGCTGCTGTTGCGACCTTCGGCCCGAGGACTAGTTATTGCAGCTCTCAGTGCTAGGGAGCAAGCCTTTGAACTCCCGCTTAACTACTGCAGCCCAGATTCGTTTGAATCTGCTTACTGTAGTCAGCATCAGCAACATTTTCAAGAACAACAGGAAAATAACACACAACCGCCTGCTGGTAAAATACTTGATTTACACTTATACAACCAATTTCAGTCGTCTGCCATCATCACGTTCATGAAGTATCGACAGCATTAAATGGTTCAAATGGCTGTGAGCACTATGGGACTTAACTTCTGAGGTCGTCAGTCCCCTAGAACTTAAAACTACTTAAACCTAACTAACCTAAGGACATCACACACATCCATGACCGAGGCAGGATTCGAAACTGCGACCGCAGCGGTGGCGCGGTTCCAGACTGTAGCGCCTAGAACTGCTCGGCCACCCCGGCCGGTTCCACAGCATCATGTGGGCGAAAAATGAAATCGTTATCTTCACGTATGTTTTTCCTAACATGACGCTGTGAATACTTTTATAGTGCTGAATTTTAGTTGGATGATCAAAATACTGTGAATATTGATAGGTGTCATGTTGTAAGTAGGGTGTTTAGGTTTCTTTTATCGGTAACGCCACGTAGGGCTCTGTATGAAAATCACTGGCTGTGCTGTGTGCGGTCTGTGGCCGGTTTGCATTGTTGTTTGCTATTGTAGCGTTGGGCAGCTGGGTGTTAACAGCGTGTAGCGATGCGCAGTTGGAGGTGAGCCGCCAGTAATGGTGGATGTGGGGAGAGATATGGCGGAGTTTTGAGAGTGGATGATCTGGACGTGTGTCCATCAGAGACAGTAAATTTGTAAGACTGGATGTCATGAACTGATATATATATTATGACTTTTGAACACTATTAAGCTAAATACATTGTTTGTTCTCTATCAAAATCTTTCATTTGCTAACTATGCCTATCAGTAGTTAGTGCCTTCAGTAGTTTGAATCTTTTATTTAGCTGGCAGTATTGGTGCTCGCTGTATTGCAGAAGTTCGAGTAACGAAGATTTTTCTAAGGTAAGTGATTTGTGAAAGGTATAGGTTAATATTAGTTAGGGCCATTCTTTTGTAGGGATTTTTGAAAGTCAGATTGCGTTGCGCTAAAAATAGTGTGTGTCAGTTTGGTGTTGATCAGAACAGGTAAAGAGCGAAATGTCTGGGTACTTTCAGTTCCGCTCAGCTGTTTGAAAATCAAATAATGTAAGAGGTTTATCAGCACAATACTTCATAAATTTTTCTAAGGGGACGTTTCAATGTATAATTCTGATAAACGAATTTTTGGTAACTGAATAGATTGTGAGCGAGCAGCGATGTTGTAAGCTGTATCGCTGAAGTTAATGATAGGTGTCATGTATGTTTTGGTTAATGAATGTTTGGTATCTGAACCGACTGTGAGCGAGCAGCGATGTTGTAAGCTTATCGCAGAAGTTATGTGAGTATCTTGGAGTTCAGCTGTGTTAGAGTTAGGCAAGTGAGGAAGCTATGGCAATATTGTGATTCAAATTTAATGTTTCAATTTATCATTCTGTTCAATTGTATAATTATGAAACTGACTTATGAAGGAAGAAATCTAATGGAATGACAGGTAAATACCATAATAATGTTACTTTTCTCACTATTTCTGCGGCATCGAACTAACTTGGTTATGCCGGCCGGGGTGGCAGAGCGGTTCTAGGCTACGGTCGCAGGTTCGAATCCCGCCTCGGGCATGGATGTGTGTGATGTCCTTAGGTTAGTTAGGTTTAAGTAGTTCTTAGTTCTTGGGGACTGATGACTTTAGAAGTTAAGTCTCATAGTGCTCAGAGCCATAACTTGGTTATTGTATTGAAAGTTGTTAGATTTGAGAGATAGGGAAGTGTATTGTTTGGATGATAAAAAGTGCATTCAATTTAAAATCTGCCTTGAGCACTTTCTCTCAATATATAAAAAAAATGTGTTGTCATTTTTGCGCATATTTCATTTTCTTACCGAACTTTCTCTTACAATTTTTTCCAATGCATGTCCAACCAAGTATGTTCGATAAACAGCTCGATTTGCAATTAACAGAGAACTCATAGCCCCTCTCGAGCGTCTCTATCTAGATACAATAATTTGCAGCTTTAGCATAGTGGCGCGCAAGACATATCAGTACTGCAACGCGTTATCAAGATTTGCGCTCAACTGAGGTGAGGAGAAAATATTATGATTTATTTATTTATTCAATCAGGGCCAACTTGTGTTATTCAGTTTTTGTGAATAAATTTTGCAAAGTCAATTACTCTAGGTTTCATGTACAAGTTAATTATTCAGGCAGTTTATACAGTTCAAAATTGTTGTAGTGAGATTGGTAAATTTTACAGTTTGAAAGACTTCCCTTTTCATTACGACAATTAATTCCCTTTTACAGTGCTGCTTGTCTTTCATGACGACAATTCATTTATCATCACAGCGCTGGCTTACAATCAAAAACAGAGTATTTGAGATATATTTTTTACTTATGTTAACCCTGAAATTTGACTAAGTGACGTGACTCTACAGGTTGATGTAGCTAAATAAGTACAAGCTTGAGGATACGGTCTCTGATAAGACAAGGAGCGCAAAATATCATAGGGACATATGGGTGGAAATGAGTTCTACGTTCCCACTTGAGGATGGAGATAAAAGATATTTCAATAATTGAAAGCACTAACATGAAAACATTAGGCAACCGTTAATGTTCTGTCTGTAGTAGTGGTTCAGCACTACATTCTAGAGCAGGGCCAGCCAGGGTGTGCCAAACCACGTGCGTGCCTAGAGCACGGGGCGCGGGCCAAAGCTCGATTTTGCTCGGTCCTCCTCGGAAGCACCTGCCACGTCACGACATTTAATTTAGTATTGCGGTGTAGCATTTTTCGGTCGGCACAACTCTATTCAGCTCGGCAGAATCGTGGTGGCGGTGCTGTTTACCTCATATGTTTGTTTGTAGTATGAGGTACATTCACAGTGGCACTTTGCACAAAAAAGTCAGTCTAGCGATCCATCGTCACAACCTTTAAAAATGAATTTTAATGACACACGAGATGGATGAGAATTCTGAATAAATGTTATTCAGCAGAGTGGGGTACTGCAAATTTGCAATTAAATACACTCCTGGAAATGGAAAAAAGAACACATTGACACCGGTGTGTCAGACCCACCATACTTGCTCCGGACACTGCGAGAGGGCTGTACAAGCAATGATCACACGCACGGCACAGCGGACACACCAGGAACCGCGGTGTTGGCCGTCGAATGGCGCTAGCTGCGCAGCATTTGTACTCCGCCGCCGTCAGTGTCAGCCAGTTTGCCGTGGCATACGGAGCTCCATCGCAGTCTTTAACACTGGTAGCATGCCGCGACAGCGTGGACGTGAACCGTATGTGCAGTTGACGGACTTTGAGCGAGGGCGTATAGTGGGCATGCGGGAGGTCGGGTGGACGTACCGCCGAATTGCTCAACACGTGGGCCGTGAGGTCTCCACAGTACATCGATGTTGTCGCCAGTGGTCGGCGGAAGGTGCACGTGCCCGTCGACCTGGGACCGGACCGCAGCGACGCACGGATGCACGCCAAGACCGTAGGATCCTACGCAGTGCCGTAGGGGACCGCACCGCCACTTCCCAGCAAATTAGGGACACTGTTGCTCCTGGGGTATCGGCGAGGACCATTCGCAACCGTCTCCATGAAGCTGGGCTACGGTCCCGCACACCGTTAGGCTTTCTTCCGCTCACGCCCCAACATCGTGCAGCCCGCCTCCAGTGGTGTCGCGACAGGCGTGAATGGAGGGACGAATGGAGACGTGTCGTCTTCAAGGGTAAGAGTCGCTTCTGCCTTGGTGCCAATGATGGTCGTATGCGTGTTTGGCGCCGTGCAGGTGAGCGCGACAATCAGGACTGCATACGACCGAGGCACACAGGGCCAACACCCGGCATCATGGTGTGGGGAGCGATCTCCTACACTGGCCGTACACCACTGGTGATCGTCGAGGGGACACTGAATAGTGCACGATACATCCAAACCGTCATCGAACCCATCGTTCTACCATTCCTAGACCGGCAAGGGAACTTGCTGTTCCAACAGGACAATGCACGTCCGCATGTATCCCGTGCCACCCAACGTGCTCTAGAAGGTGTAAGTCAACTACCCTGGCCAGCAAGATCTCCGGATCTGTCCCCCATTGAGCATGTTTGGGACTGGATGAAGCGTCGTCTCACGCGGTCTGCACGTCCAGCACGAACGCTGGTCCAACTGAGGCGCCAGGTGGAAATGGCATGGCAAGCCGTTCCACAGGACTACATCCAGCATCTCTACGATCGTCTCCATGGGAGAATAGCAGCCTGCATTGCTGCGAAAGGTGGATACACACTGTACTGGTGCCGACATTGTGCATGCTCTGTTGCCTGTGTCTATGTGCCTGTGGTTCTGTCAGTGTGATCATGTGATGTATCTGACCCCAGGAATGTGTCAATAAAGTTTCCCCTTCCTGGGACAATGAATTCACGGTTTTCTTATTTCAATTTCCAGGAGTGTAATATTGCGGTACCACGCAAAAAGTATTTAAAGGTTTATTTTTTGATGTAGGAGCAAAGTATTATCCCCATTGCTAGACGGGATTCATTATTCGTAACACCGAGAGTCAGTTTGTTCGCTGGAATCAAGTTATTTTCTACTTTACACCACTCGGATGTTACGCGCATTGGCATAATCGGAAGACTGATGTTGGACGAAACTGACGATCAGGTTGTTTGCGGCGATCGTCTACTGTTAATTCAATCAACTGTGAATGAAGCCCGACCAACATTCATTACATGCAGTGAGTGAAAACACTATTGAGAATGGCTAGCTATAGATGAAATCTAGATCTGCACGATAAAATTTGAGTCGGCCGGAGTGGCCGAGCGGTTAAAGGCGCTACAGTCTGGAACCGCACGACCGCTACGGTCGCAGGTTTGAATCCTGCCTCGGGCATGGATGTGTGTGATGTCCTTAGGTTAGTTAGGTTTAAATAGTTCTAAGTTCTAGGGGACTTATGACCACAGCAGTTGAGTCCCATAGTGCTCAGAGCCATTTTTTTGATAAAATTTAAAAAGGACGACTGATCCCATCAATCTATAATTTACAAGGCTAACAACTGTTACAGTTTCTTCGCCATCATAGAGGGAAGCGAATAAACTTGGGCTATGTAATGAGCATTTCGTAAGACATACGTATCCAGTATTGGGACTTTGCAGAGTAATAGAACGCCTTTCATGCTCTAGTGTCGCTCCATAAACTTTTTACGTTAACGGACTTCCAGCTGAGCGTCGCCATTTTTACTGGACAACAATGAATGATGATACCGAGAGAGGTAGGCCGATCCACTGGAGTAGCCCATAGAACAATTACGTCATCTAAACCTCACAAAGTAAGAAAACTAAGTAGTGCACCAGAGCTCCGACAGTAGTCATCGATTACAGTCGAGATATCTCTACAGGTTAGCAGAGAAGAACCTTCACGTCCTCCTCATAGCACGTAGTCTCATCCTTTCAGCTGGGATGCCAGCATTCGAAGTAAGAGCTCCAGTCGGACACATACGAAGTTATTGACAGCTGTCTTCCATGAAGCACTCCCTGAAGATTATTTATCGGGGGTGTCCAGTTGGCCATTAACAACCACCAAAGCTGAAACATCCGTAAACAAACTTGAGAGAACTCGCCGTGTGTCAACAGCAAAGCGAACTGTCTACAGAATCCGAAATAAAAGGGCGTAATTTAACTGCCGTCGTCACAGTCTTGCAATTAAAGTTTAAGAAAGTAATTGGGCGAAAACTGTCAGCGGCAGCCGGTCCAGGGCTTTTCTGGATTAAAATAATTTTCAAAACTTTGAACCAGGTCGGCACTACTGTCTCCTGTAGTACTTAATTCAAAAGGGACGTAAAGGTAGCGACCAACAAAGGCCAAAAACGCACATAAAATGACTTGGGAAGTTTCACCAGACCGGGGGACTTTCGAGAAGGCGATCTCACAAAAAGCTTATAAACTTCCTCAGGCTTAAAGGCAGCTAACGTTTCATTACTTTCAGGTGTAGCTGTCCTATGCAAGATTCTGACTAGTGGGTTGTTAAAGATATCATTGGACGCATCGACGTCTTGGATGTCGACGTAGTATTGGTGTAAAACAAGCACTATAGCAGCTTACGCCGTTACGATACGTCCGTCATTTCTAATGAGAGAATGAACACAAGCGCACCTGCGATGGGTCTGATGCCGAAGCAAGTGACATAAGAAAGTCAGTTCCTTTATCACTAATGAACGTTGCTTGGATCACAGTTTCAAACCTTCCAAGCGTATTCTCTTCAAGATAAAAAATTTCGCTTTACACACCTAATATCCGCAAATCGCAGAAGGACATCATCCACAGCATCCTAAGGTTCACGCAGGCTGGGATAGTAAAATTCGTAGGATTTCCGAAAATCCATAGCTTTGGCAGCACAAAAATGTATCAAAGCCACCTGAGCCTCGGTTTTTCCCGATGTCCACTAGTCAAGGATGAAAGAGTACTTTCCAGTTGGCGGAAGTGTAAGCTCCCATACGGCTCCCATAATATCATCGAGAGAGGTGCGGGGCCGACGAGATATACGGGTCCTGGAAAGAACTTGTGACGTAAAACTAATCGGCTTGTCCGTCACACTTCGCGAATGCTCGGCACCGTGCAGGACTCACGAGAAATCAATATGCTATTGAAAATATGTCCATTATATTTATCCGGGCTGTTATGCCGTGGTCGGTTGATGAATTCTTTGGTGATTCCCAACGTTTCGTCTCCGACTGTGGGAGACATCTTCAAGGGGGTCCGTAGCTGGATAGAAGGTCCAACACACCCACTGGCTCGCTACTGACTGCCGCTAAATTCCGTGTCCGTGCGCTCCCGCGCCGCGGCGTGACGTCACGTGTTTTGAAAACGTCAGTGCAATTTGCCACTGTCCGTCGCCGTCGATCGCCGTTGCCATCACCCAGTAGTGGACGGGTGGTATACATCTTCTTTAACACCGGCATCCATATACCGTTTAATTTCACGCCCTCCTCCTTTCGGTTGAAATTATTTGGGTGTTTAGCGATTTCGATTGCCTCCCTGTAGAGCCTTTCGTAATATCCGCTTGTGGCCGCTAGTACTTGCGTCTCCTCGAAACGAATATTATGGTTCCCTGGCTGGAAAGCATGCTCCGCAACAGCTGATCGTTCTGTTTCTCCTCTTCTACAATTTCCCTTGTGCTCTTCCAAACGTTTAGAAACAGTTCTTTTAGTGGTACCCACATAAACATCACCACAGCTGCATGGAATCCTATACACTCCAGCCTTTTCCAATGGTTTGCGAGCGTCCTTGGCAGGCTTAAGGTATTCCTGTATCTTCCTGGTTGGCTTGTAAGTTACGGTAATATTCCGCTTTCGTCAACATCCTCCCTATTCTTTCCGTTACATTTTTAACAAACGGCAGGAAAACCATGGATTTTGCAGTAGCCTGTACGTCAGTATGATTTCTGCGTGGCTGCCTCAACGCACGTTTTATTTCGGCGGACGAATATCCGTTCTTCATTAGTGCATTGTGGAGATGTTCCATCTCAGCGTCGAGCAACTCAGGTTCACAAATATTTCTAGCTCTGTCCGCTAACGTCTTGATAACACCCCGCTTCTTTTGTGGGTGGTGGTTCGAATCCCGGTGCAAATAACGGTCCGTGTGCGTGGGTTTGCGGTACACTGAGTGGCCCAAACTACCATTTTTGTTTCTAAAGACAAGCACGTCGAGGAAATGTAATTTGCCGTCTACCTCCTCCTCCATTGTAAACTGAATTCTCGAGTTTATACTGTTCAGATGTTCGTGGAACCGGCTTAGTTCCTCCCTACCATGTCTCCACAGGACAAACGTGTCATCCACGTATCGGAACCATGCATTTGGTTTTTTGCTGGCAGTACCTAACGCCTGTTCTTCGAATTTCTCCATAAAGAAGTTTGCAATTACGGTATTTAGCGACAGTCAGTAGCGAGCCAGTTGGTGTGTTGGACCTTCCATCGAGCTACGGACCCCCTTGAAGACGTCTCCCGCAGTCGGAGACGAAACGTTGGAAATCACCACAGAATTCATCAACCGACCACGGCATAACAGCCCGGATAATTATAATGGACATGATATTTCCGGCCGTAAAAGTCTACATTTTAGTATATTGAAAATGTACCCACTAAATGTCTTAACTTTGTTGTGAGCTGTGGAAAACTTGCACAGTCACACAGTCAAGAATTATTGAACTGGTGTGTAATAGTCACTCGCTCCCCTCCGGAGACGGCTGCTTGCACTCGTAAGATCTGTAATGCCACGTGAGTGACGTACGCACCACAGCCTGTCTTCCTCTTGAGCCTCGGAAAGGTGTCAGCTGGGTCAGCGACGTTTAATATCCACGAGTACGAAACAATTTGACTGTTGAGAGTTGCAGTCACAGAGCAGTTATCCGCAAAGGAAGCAGGGATGACTTCAACGTTAAGAATACTATCGCGCAGGCAGTCTGATAAGTAAAAAAGTATCTGATCTGCTACTGGAAGGCGCAGTGGAGTGGATAAATTTAATTAAACTCGGGTATTTATACATCCATACGTATTTCAGGGGTAAGGAGCGAACCAGTTCATGTAATTCATGACAGAAATTAAGATTTAAAGATTGATCCGCAACACGCAACAAAGTTAAAACCATCACCCATCAGAATACGCGAAGGTCTCTTACGAAACAGAGAAACAATTTCCTCTTTACAGAAACGCGAATGATCCACTGTGCGACCAGTCCCAGAAGGTGCATATAGAAGAACGAAGATAAGATTAAGAAATTTGATAACTTTTGCCCTTGCCAGAATCCAGCGTTTCCACCTCAACAATCGGAATGACTTCGCAAAGGAATATGGCGGTCCCCGTAGAATAGTCGGGTGCTATATTAATGATGATACGGAAACAAGATAAGGAGAAATGCCTAAATAACACCTCCTGTAAGAATACTATGTCAGTACGTGCATCATAAATGAACTGACGCAACGAAACCAATTGCAATTCTGATTCCACGTGACTAACGTTTAAGGAAAGAAGCGCAGCTATACAGGGGTGTACGGAACCTACCGAGAAGAATTATGTAGACACCTGAGTGTCAAGGTCCATTGCGGAGTCCACAAAGAAATAAAACTTCGGGGAAGCAAAGCCACCGATATTTTACATACCACGGCACAGTCATGTTGTACACGTTGTTTCTGACTGCTAAGTGGCATGCTGGCCTCTGAAGACGGACGTGTGAGAGGGTTCAATGGCAAAGCTTCCTCTTCTCCAGAACAAGAGACAAGTAATACAGGTCCAGTCACTAAGACGGAAGCATTCTGTGGTGCCACCAATGTAACAGGTGATAAATTGTCGCTAACTTTGTTCTCTTCTGGAGTTACTATAGGCACCAAATGCATGAAACCATCGGCGGCTGAAGACGAGAGGACATTTCCACGTCTCAGACCGTAACAGGGGACACAAAGACGAAACCGGGGACCCGGCTCCCTCTCTGTACAGAGGCAGCTCGGTAGGAGCCATTTAGCGAGCAGAGGGGATGCTGGAGATAACGTCTTCGCACTCATCCCAACACGGACGGGAGATATTGTGTCATCGACAAAATCGGTGTTGAGGTAACGCAGTACAACACACTTGTAAATGTGATGGAATATTGAGTTAGATATGCAAATTTTCGCAGAACGAATTCCACTATAACACTGTCATCTGTTGAGTACACCACCGTTCACGACGGACGGTTTCAACATATTCACAAGTACCTTTACCTTTAATCCATATAAAAACAGTTTCATTAACAGATAATTTACGTCTATTACGTGTATACAAGGAAAAGGGTGAGGGTGACATATATGTTGATTTGCCAAAGTCTTTATTAGCATTTTCAGTAACATGATATGTTCGGTATGCTATGATGTCACGATCAACAAAACTTTCCAGTCCGGATACATTGGGTACGCCTGTTCCACCACGTACAACAGCGACTGTTAGCCATCCATTTCCGTGGGTAAACGAATCATTGATGTCGATGCTGAAGTTGAGTCTGCATCCACAAAAGACTGCAGGTCCGTCCAGTAGAGCGTGTGCAGCGACAGATTTGATAGTATTCTTTTTCTTGTCGGCGGCAGATGTCGTCATTTCAACGTCTTCAATTGTTTTATATATAGTCTGTCTTGCACGACGACGGCGGGAGGTTGTACACTCGAACATTGGTATATTCAATATTTCATAATCTGCAAGTGATACCATACTAACGGAATTATCGCGATGCTTGAACGGGACTTCAGAACCATGCCGCTACTGTAATCTTTCAAAGTAAAGGGATCCGTGTAAAACATGTACTCGTCTGCGTCCAAATAAGCGGTGTGGATCTCATCAGAGTTTACACGAACTGTATTAACAAGTCAGTCTGGGATTTCTAGAGACTCGGGCTGCACTTGTTGCTTTGCTTTATCGAAGTAAAGCTCACAGTACCTTCCCGTGGAAAACATGTGGAAACCACGATAGCCATAGTGGAGCGGCTGACGCAGCTGCAAGTAAACAAACACAAACGGTAAGGAGAAGTGGAGGCGCTACGACTCACTCGACAAACAGAACTACACTAACGAGGATAACTGCACACAAGCGACGCTGCGGCAAGTAAGATAAACAAGAACCTGCCCGTTCTGTGCTTGAAGCGGGAGTAACCACTAAGCCATCAGCACACAGTGCTCATCGCAACTGCACAGACAACCCTAGCACGCCTCCCGTCCGACCCCAATTCTCAACTTATCCAAACACTACTAACGTAGAACCCTTTGCACGTAATCCTCGTTACTCGCGGCATTCCGCCGATTCCCCTTAAAAGTTTGAGCTTGGTGTGTATCTGTACTGAAGATATCGTAGGCCGTGTCGCATTAATTTGTGTGTGTGTGTGTGTGTGTGTGTGTGTGTGTGTGTGTGGTGTCTGTTCTTTCCGATGTCCATACAGACTACCTGCTGCTGCTGGTACGGTCATGGCAAGAGACGACTAGCGTACATGATCTGATCTCCACATATGGGGACGTGGCAAGCAGTGGTTCGAGTGTTGCCAAATCTACAGAGATGCCAACTGGCCACGCTCTCACTCGAGAAAATTGGCGCTTCTATGTTTAGTCCAGAGCTTCTGACACCATCGCATCGTCTTTGTGACCACTACCCGTCGCACCGCTGCGGCCAACGTCCCTCGAAGTCAGCCGCGCGATCTGTCTGTAAAATCGCCTCCGTTGCCTTGATGCTTTGTAGCATGTGGAATGTCAATACATGGCTATAGTTTCCAAGCTGGTGTATACATTCGTCGGTGAATTCATGCAGTATATAAACCGAGTTGAGCTACTTCTTGACGGCTGTTAACATTTTTGATGTCACATACGATACACTCACACCATGAACAAACAGTGGACGGGCGCAGGGAACTCACACGCGCAATAACTGTTGGTCATCTACACACCGGCCTCCGTCTTCCCACCAGTGTAGTAGGACATGTTGCGCCTCTACGTGAGCGTGTAACTGTCCACTCTGGCCTCTCATGAAAGCATTTCTACATTTAATTACTGCGAGGCATCCCTTGCAACGATGTTGAGACCAAGTACCCATTAACGATTTGTATGACGGTGTAGCGCAGCCTTCATCAGCCGTACCAGTCCCAGCGACATGGTATCACGTCACCTGTGGAAAATTCGCCTCTAACTAGCGTTTAAATGTGACTGGTGTAATGAACCCTTCTTTATACTTAACATGTCACTCGGTGGACGATGATGCCCATCGCCTGATCCATCGTCTGAATTGCGCCCTTGTCCGAGAAGTTTGGACACTGGGGTGGCAAATGGTCCCCGCGCCTCTCCATATGTAGTCCAAACATACGCTTTCGTAAGCCCGGCGGACGTGTGTTTCCTTGCAGTCTGAGTCAAAGGATGAAGAGTCAGAGCTTGTGTTGACAGAAAGATGTCTACGCTACCACACCTAATTCGCCAATTACCTGAGTGGGGTTTTGCGGGACCCCCTCTCAGCTGGAATGTGACTAGCGTGGTTGGCTCGACTGCTGTGGAGGTGAACTACTAACAACCCCTACCACATTATTTCAAGCCCCAGCGAGTGCAGCGTCTGATACTGCACTGTTCCTGTTTTTCATTCTCTTCTCTCCTACCTACCACTACAGTGTGATAGGATGAAATTTCATGGTTACATGTAAGTATCTCCTTCGTAGGGTACCCGTGGTCTAGGGGTAGCGTCTTTGATTCATAATCAAAACGTCTTCGGTCCCGGGTTCGATTCCCGCCACTGCCTAAATTTTGACAAATAATCAGCATTGGCGGCCGAAGACTTCCGGCATAAGAAGTCAGCCTCATTCTGCTAACGGCCTTGTCAAAGAGGGCGGAGGAGCAGATAGAGGTTCAGGGCACTGTCCTAGGGGTGGGAAATTGCCCCTACATGCGGAAGAATCAGCAATGATCAACGACATGAGGCTGCAGAAGGCAATGGAAACCACTGCATTAAAGACACGTAACGTGTATCCACAGGACATGTGGCCTGTAATTGAAGAAGTGTCATGACGATCTCTCCATTGGCAAAAGATTCCGGAATAGTCCCCCATTCTGATCTCCGGGAGGGGACTGCCAAGGGGGAGGTTACCAAGAGAAAAAGATTGAATAATCAACGAAAGGATAACGTTCTACGAGTCGGGGCGTGGAATGTCAGAAGCTTGAACGTGCTAGGGAAACTAGAAAATCTGAAGAGGGAAATGCAAAGGCTCAGTCTAGATATAGTAGGGGTCAGTGAAGTGAAGTGGAAGGAAGACAAGGATTTCTGGTCAGATAAGTATCGGGTAATATCAACAGCAGCAGAAAATGGTATAACAGGTGTAGGATTCGTTATGAATAGGAAGGTAAGGCAGAGGGTGTGTTACAGTGAACAGTTCAGTGACCGGGTTGTTCTAATCAGAATCGACAGCAGGTATACATGCCGACGTCGCAAGCTGAAGATGAGCAGACAGAGAGAGTGTATGAGGATATTGATAGGGTAATGCAGTGTGTAAAGGGGGACGAAAATCTAATAGTCATGGGCGACTGGAATGCAGTTGTAGGGGAAGGAGTAGAAGAAAAGGTTACAGGAGAATATGGGCTTGGGACAAGGAATGAAAGAGGAGAAAGACTAATTGAGTTCTGTAACAAGTTTCAGCTAGTAATAGCGAATACCCTGTTCAAGAATCACAAGAGGAGGAGATATACTTGGAAAAGGCCGGGAGATACGGGAAGATTTCAATTAGATTACATCATGGTCAGACAGAGATTCCGAAATCAGACACTGCATTGTAAGGCGTACCCAGGAGCAGATATGGACTCAGATCACAATATAGTAGTGATGAAGAGTAGGCTGAAGTTCAAGACATTAGTCAGGAAGAATCAATACGCAAAGAGGTGGGATACGGAAGTACTAAGGAATGACGAGATACGTTTGAAGTTCTCTAACGTTGTAGATAAAGCAATAAGGAATAGCGCAGTAGGCAGTACAGTGGAAGAGGAATGGACATCTCTAAAAAGGGCCATCACAGGAGCTGGGAAGGAAAACATAGGTACAAAGAAGGTAGCTGCGAAGAAACCATGGGTAACAGAAGAAATACTTCAGTTGATTGATGAAAGGAGGAAGTACAAACATGTTCCGGGAAAATCAGGAATACAGAAATACAAGTCGCTGAGGTTCAAATGGTTCAAATGGCTCTGAGCACTATGGGACTTAACATCTATGGTCATCAGTCGCCTAGAACTTAGAACTACTTAAACCTAACTAACCTAAGGACATCACACAACACCCAGCCATCACGAGGCAGAGAAAATCCCTGACCCCGCCGGGAATCGAACCCGGGAACCCGGGCGTGGGAAGCGAGAACGCTACCGCACGACCACGCGATGCGGGCAAGTCGCTGAGGAATGAAATAAATAGGAAGTGCAGGGAAGCTAAGACGAAATGGCTGCAGGAAAAATGTGAAGACATCGAAAAAGATATGATTGTCGGAAGGACAGACTGAGCAAACAGGAAAGTCAAAGCAACCTTTGGTTTTAAATGCAACGGTGGTAACATTAAGAGTGCAACGGGAATTCCACTGTTAAATGCAGAGGAGAGAGCAGATAGGTGGAAAGAATACATTGAAAGCCTCTATGAGGGTGAAGATTTGTCTGATGTGATAGATGATGACACAGGCGTCGATTTAGAAGAGATAGGGGATCCAATATTAGAATCGGAATTTAAAAGAACTTTGGAGGACTTACGGTCAAATAAGGCAGAAGAGATAGATAACATTCCATCGGAACTTCTAAAATCATCGGGGGAAGTGGCAACAAAATGACTATTCACGTTGGTGTGTAGAATATATGAGTCTGGCGATATACCATCTGACTTTCGGAAAAGCATCATCCACACGATTCCGAAGACGGCAAGAGCTGAGAATTATCGAGAATTATGGCACAATAAGCTTAACAGCTCATGCATCGAAGCTGCTTACAAGAATAATATACAGAAGAATGGAAAAGAAAATTGTGAATGCGCTAGGTGACGATCAGTTTGGCTTTAGGAAAAGTAAAGGGACGAGAGAGGCAATTCTGACGTTACGGCTAGTAATGGAAGCAAGGCTAAAGAAAAATCAAGACACTTTCATAGGATTTGTCGACCTGGAAAAAGCGTTCGACAATATAAAATGGTGCAATCTGTTCGAGATTCTGAAAAAAGTATGGGTAAGCTATAAGGAGAGACGGGTCATATACAATATGTACAACAACCAAGAGGGAATAATAAGAGTGGACGATCAAGAACGAAGTGCTCGTATTAAGAAGGGTGTAAGACAAGACTGTAGCCTTTCGCCCCTACTCTTCAATCTGTACACCGAGGAAGCAATGACGGAAATAAAAGAAAGGTTCAGGAGTGGAATTAAAATACAAGGTGAAAGGGTATCAATGATACGATTCGCTGATGACATTGCTATCCTGAGTGAAAGTGAAGAAGAATTAAATGATCTGCTGAACGGAATGAACAGTCTAATGAGTACATAGTATGGTTTGAGAGTAAATCGGAGAAAGACGAAGGTAATGAGAAGTAGTAGTAATGAGAACAGCGAGAAACTTAACATCAGGATTGATGGTCATGAAGTCAATGAAGTTAAGGAATTCTGCTACCTAGGCAGTAAAATAACCAATGACGGACGGAGCAAGGAGGATATCAAAAGCAGTCTCGCTATGGCAAAAAAGGCATTTCTGGCCAAGAGAAGTCTACTAATATCAAATACCGGCCTTAATTTGAGGAAGAAATTTCTGAGGATGTACGTCTGGAGTACAGCATTGTATGGTAGTGAAACATGGACTGGGGGAAAACCGGAAGAGAAGAGAATCGAAGCACTTGAGTTGTGGTGCTATAGACGAATGTTGAAAATTAGGTGGACTGATAAGGTAAGGAATGAGGAGGTTCTACGCAGAATCGGAGAGGAAAGGAATATGTGGAAAACACTGATAAGGAGAAGGGACAGGATGACAGGACATCTGCTAAGACATGAGGGAATGACTTCCATGGTACTAGAGGGAGCTGTAGAGGGCAAAAACTGTAGAGCAAAACAGAGATTGGAATACGTCAAGCAAATAATTGAGGACGTAGGTTGCAAGTGCTGCTCTGAGATGAAGAGGTTAGCACAGGAAAGGAATTCGTGGCGGACCGCATCAAACCAGTCAGTAGGCTGATGACCAAAAAAAAATCTCCCTCCTTGACTGTCCCTTCTTGTCGTCTACCGGTTGGTTGGTAGCGTTAGTGCTCGTGTGGTAAACCCATGCCATCTCCGTTCTCCGCCCTGCCATCGATGCTGAGGCGACTTGCATGTGCTCGTATACCATCATCCATGCCTTGCGTCTGCTTAATAGGAACGGTCCGATTTCCCATATTTATTTCCGAACGTTATTTGCTGATTTGGTGTATTCTTTGTTTATGATCATGATCAAAGCAGAAGAAAGATCATTATCATAGATAATGGAGAAACTTAAACGTCTCAGGGAAGCATTTAATTATATTCTTTGTTTGTAAGTGCAGTTTATATTTCCCTCTCATGAAAAAAAAACAAACTATATCGTCTTATAAACTAAAGGAATAAATAAAGGAGAGTAAGCCTAGTGATTAAAATTGTTCTGGGTATTCCTCAGGAATTGCAATTCGGCCGAAACGTCGGTTTTAGTTTATTACTGTTGTTAGTTTTTAGTAATGACGCAGCATAATACCCAGAAGAATTTTAATCACTATGACACCGGCAGCAGAAGCCTATGTTCTTATTAGAGTTAGCCTCTTTGGTTATTAATCTAGAACAACTTGGGTTCCCGGTTAGAACCAAATAAAAAATAAAAAGAAGTTTATCGCCTAGTACGCAGCAGATCCGTGTTCGAATTCTGGTTTGGCACAAATTTTCTACTTTTCCGATTGATTTCACTCCATACCCGGTTTCACTCAATTTCTGTAACACCTTTGTAACTTTATTATAATTTCTGATGGATCAAAATGGGTTGTTTAATATGGACAACAATGCAGGGTGTCCTGTAGGATTTTATGCACCGTACTCGGACGCATGTACAACTTTCAGTCAGTTCGTCGAGAGCAGCATGTTTGCACACCACTGCTCGACCCCTCCTTTAATCCTGTGGCCACATCTTCGACTGACGTTGGATGAGCTGCTTTCCTCCCTCTGCCACACTTCAGTTGAAGAGGAACTGTCTTTTCAAAAGTGCTTTACCAGCAGTGCGCATTCCTTCACGGTGAGAGACGTGTTGAGCCATTCGGAGAACCGTGTGCCACGCATCTGTTGGTGTGCATATTCTGAAGCATTCACCACCATCTATTGCCAGGTTTCGTAATTTTTGTCCCATGATGTGCGTCAATAACATCTGTTGAAATTTGACTTCATTCTGTCTCTTTCTACACCGTTTTGAAGCTAAAATTTTAATTATGGACACCGTGTATCACTGATAAGTTCGTTGATTAAATCAAGGAGCACGCAGGAAACCACTTTCCTATTTAAAACTCACTATGGTCGAATTTATGGAGGAAAAAGAAGTGCAAGGACGAAAATTAGAACATCCGAAATAGATTGCAGACCTCGCATTTTATGGTAAGTGCAATTGACTGCACACTGCCTACAGTGACACACTGCGAGGTGAGAAACAACTTCCTTCTCATTTCATGGGGAGGCATTTAAAAAGAAAATCCTGTTGTAGAAAGGGCTCACTCTGACAAACTTAGTCCAGTTCTAGTAGCTCACTGGCGTTAAGGAAAACGCTAGGTTTGATTAAATCATTCTGGCGTCGAAACAATTACAGGGATAGTTTCTTGCGCTTTTTGAGGAGACTATGAATCTTATGTCTGGTTTCGAACTATTTCCATGCCGTTTGATGTTTCAGTTGAAAGCACGCCTGTGCAATTCCGGATGTAACAGAGCGATCTGTAAGGCAATTCCCATTTAATGACAAATGCTCGTACGTCCAAATTGTTCAAGACGTCTACATTGCTTCTCTCATGAAGAGTTTCCACGTCTCCACATTGAGTTTGCAAACGTTGTACATTATTTTGATCAACATGTGTACGTGAAGGCCAGTTTTCGACTATTTAATTAAATGTGACGATTACGTGCCAATCTGAGTTCAAAAATATGCAATTGTCTGTCCATACGTTAACACTTTGCGCGAAATAAAAAAACTACATTATGTCTTGAGAACCCCAAAAGTAATTAAATGATAGTAAAAATTTGTTTCGTTTTTAATGTGTGTTCTTGAGGTGTGTGAAGTATAAAAACAAGCCGTTTGCAGTGCAACTGAACTGTCATTTAAATGCGGTGGGTTCGCAATTTTGTCCCTCGTTCCCTTACTCACGGTCAGACAGTGTGGCGTGGCGCTGGGGGACATGTGCAGCGAGGCCGACCGGTATGATGCTCGTGCCATGGCTCGTCTCTCAAACCAAAGTCTTTGCCCCTCCTATGGAGGACAGTAAAGTTTTCCGCGACAACTGCAATTATCCGTATTACTTACAACGAGTGCAGATGTTATTGCCCACGGACTTGGTTCTGTGCCGACCCTGTAGCATTGACACCATGAATGCCCTCTTCAGTGAGGAGATAGAACACTACTACGGACAGAAAATTCACACTTGACGTGTTTTCATGTGTGCTTTCTGTTACCGAAAACTGCACTGTCAAAGATTTTTTACCTCCACATCGAAGTGGATGTACCTCCCTTGGAACGCATTACCTTCCACTGCCACAGCACCTTTTGTGCTCTTTACTCCATCAGGAATTGTTTCCTCCAGTGTGTCTCCATTTAGCAGAATTTCTCTTTTGACTTTTAAACAAGTGTAACTTGCTGTTACTGCTCCGTACCTGCCTCAAGTGATATATGTTACACCTTTTGTAAACACAGAAATCACGAATATAAAACAGGCATAAAATACTTTGTTTAAAAATCTTGGTGTATATTCGACATAAAGCAGAGTTGAGATGGTTCAGGGGGTATATTTTTTGTATTCAAGAAACTTTTCTTACTGGTTGCATGAACTTGAACGAGGTGATTCAGAAGCTTGGCAAAGATGTATTATGAAGAAGTGGCCCATTAAAATTTCGTTATCGCGATAATAGGCCCTCGTATCACGATGTGTGAGATTCGTAATTTGGTAGTCATCTCACAGGAAGGGTGGCAATTTACCGTGAAATTCTGCGTATTTTGAAAAATCTGAGACAGTTATTAGTGTCGTTGGTGTTGATTCCTAAAAGAAGAATGAGGGAGAAAGAGATTTGTTAAGAACTTTAAGAATCATTTATGCATGTACAGTAATCCTAGTGAGATCGATACATTTCTCTAGACGAAAGGTGATTTCATAATTATCTCCCGCATACAAACTGCAGTAAAAATAGTGTTGAGGAAGATGAAAACGTACAAGAACCACACAATGCCTAATTTCAGTGAAAATATTGATGAGTATTTCTTGACATACGTGGGGTATCGACTCTTTAGCTATAGGTAAAGCAGGTACGCGTTCTTACTGCGGTAGGCTGCGTGATGGTTTCGCATAATTGGTTTACAGATTCGCAACTAATTTTAATCGGAGAAAAGTATACTTGATCTTAGTCATACTCCTGTTCAGTTATCGGCAGTCACAACAACAAAAGTGCAAGAATTTTATTTCCTGAAAGATGCACATCCAGTCTTAATGGGCTCTCTTCCAGTTTCTAACACAAATGAAAAGAGATAAATTTATCTGATGAAAGGTTTATACGTTATTAATGATATTACGTGCATTCGGAAAAATATATCCTCATATTTCTTTTCTGACGTGATAAAAAGTTTGAAAATCGCAGATTAAAAGCACTGACGTGGACGAAAGTAATGCCGGATAAAAGTTATTATTTTATCATGTCTGTTACCTACTTAAGCATCTTTTTGTGTTAGAACACTTTCGTCCATTTTTCACGCAACTGTCCAGTTCCTAAACCTGTATTTTCTTCTCCTACAGCTTTACCAGTGCATTGTCTCATAGACGCAGGATCACAAGTTATGTTCAGATGGTTCAAATGGCTCTAAACGCTATGGAACTTAACATCTGAGGTCATCAATCCCTTAGACTTAGAACCACTTAAGCATAACTAACCTAAGGACATTACACACGTCCATGCCCGGGGCTTGATTCGAACCTGCGACCGTAGCAGCAGCGCGGATCCTGACTGAAGCGCCTAGAACCGCTGGGCCACAGAGTACGGCAGTTTTGTTTCGTTTGTAATCATAGGAAGCACTGACACTCTGAGCACAAATGTCCCAATCGTTTCCTACCGACAGCCGTGTCGTCCTCGACTAGTGGTATAATCTAGACGTGCCACGTGGAGTGCGTAGGATCAGCACACAGCCTTCCCGGCTGTTGACCGGTTACCAGACCGGGTTCCGCTACTACTCGGTGAAGTAGCACCTCAAATGGCATATCCAGACTGAGTCCACCACATTCGAGTCCTCCCTCCAAGGGAAAATCTCTGTCAATACGGGGAATCAAAGAGGGAGTGGGGTGGGTCCCACCACGGACTGTTTAACACCATAACATTAGCAGTGTATTCACATACATTGTTTCAAAGTTAGGGAGTGAGCCGTGGTAAAATCAGCTGGTTTGAAGAGCGCGCCGCAGCGCGTAGTGTGAAGCAGTTTCCCTCCGTTTCTGGCGGTGGCGCCGCTGTGGCAATCGCAGCTTTGGTGTCTCCCTCTGGTGGAAAAGGGGAAAGGTAACCTGTTCACGTGCATTGAGGGGGCGCTATGAGCTCGCTAGAGATGGAGTCTGGTGAGTTGGTCAGCCGGGTCAGTGTGGGGCAGTCAGTGTCTGTCTGTCGTCCGGAGTGCTAGTATGTGTTAGGCCGCCAGTCTGCTCGAGTTTGCTCAGGCAATGGGCATTGGCGGTTGGGTCGATCGGTCGGTCGGTCGCGCACTGAGACATCAGATGACTTGTCCGCCTTGAGCGTCGGCGCATGTGAGGTCGCCACGTGAGTCCAGTGGGCCGCGCCGTATAGCGAGGGGTAGTGGCTTCGCGGCCGACACGAGAGCAAGAGGAGTCAACTCACCACATCGGTCTGGCCGGTGCGAGCTGCGACACCGTAAGACGGGAGATCGGCGCACCTTCCTGCGTCTGTTGAAGCGGCTGGCAGCGGACGGTTCGGGAGAGCGTTTTGTGGGTGCTGTTCAAGGTTTTCGCCAGAAATCGCAGTTTATTAAAAGTTAAGTCATTCGTCATATGTTATTTCATTTACTTCTTAAATTCTACTTGTTTTCTTGGTCAGTCTCTCGTCCCGAGCTTGCTCGTCTGTCTCCCGTCCGCATTTGTTAGGCAGTTAGTGTCTGTCTGTCGGTCTGCCTTACGTTAATAGCTGCCTCTGTCATGTTTGTCGGATTCGGTGTGAACGAATTTATTGCTTGAAGTGTAACGGCGGAATTCCTGAAATATGTTTTTATATTGCCTATCATCTTGAGAGGCTGTATATGTGTAATTTAGAGCATGTTTGGCCAACATTGTGTATTTTATGTAAGATTGCATTTCATGAGTTTTTATTTAAATGGTCATTTTAGTATATAAAGTTGCCACCCCTCCACCGTAAGAATTTTTTTTTAAAATCAAGTTGCACTTTCGGTAGCAAGTTAATCTTTTAATGTTAGTGTTTTGTACCATTTCCATCCTTCCTACGGGGTGCATAGTTTATGTGCTAGTGTGAGTTGTAAAATTTTTTAGTTTAAAGCAATCTGGTGTGTTGCAGATTTGCATCAGTGTTGGCTTTCAGAGGTTGTTGTGAGCGTTCGTGACTACGGCCGTGTCAAAAGGGAGCTGCTAGGTTCTCAGCCCGAAAGCTCATACAGTAAAAATTTGTTCTGTCTGCCTCTGAATAAATTGTAGGTTGATATTTAGAGGGTGCTTTCTGATTATAATTGTAAATCGGTTTCTTAAAAAAAAAAAAAAAAAAAAAGCTCTATTTGCTGAAAGAAATTTGATTTGTTTTCATCAGTTATCCATTTGCAACTGCTTCCATGCTCACATAGAGCGATTAAATGTGTTAATGTTCTTGATGAATCGCTAGAAAATAAAATAAATTCTTAAGAAAAGGTTTTGAAAGTAATTTCACGGTTCAGTGACATTCAGCTTTATTCATTAATGTCTGTTAGTTTATAATCCTTTTAGCTGTTTTATTTGGGATATTTTATTCACAAGATCGATGTACAATTTGCGCTTTTCATCTGCAGATCAGCTGGTAGTAGTGCAAACCAATCGAAACGAATGAGGTCTACGAAGTGATCGAAACGTAACCACATCGAAAGTAAGTTGTACTTCAGTATCCATAAAATGTGCCAGTTCTTGTGCGCATGCAATATGCAGGCACGTAAATTGGGCCTGAAACTTCACTCACAGTATAGAGGGGATGAAACTTCGGTTAATAGATACTATGTGATCAGTAGTTTCCAGGCACCTAATGGTGGACATCAATAAGGAATGTGTCCACCGTTCGACTTCTTGTTGCCTTGAGCTCTGCTGAGGACAATGTCACTGAGGTATCTGAAAGTTGGTGGAGGAATGGAAGCCCATTCTTTCACAAGAGCGGAAACCATTGGAGACAAAGGTGTGGACACGGGCGCATGCAACCAAGCCGACGCTCTAACTCAACCCAAATGTGTTCCACTGGGTTACATTCGGAGCTCTGCGAAGACCATCCCATTTCAGGAATGTTACTGTGCACAAATGAAGCCTCGTCGCTGCATATTTATGACAAGGTGCACTGTAACGCTAATACAATCATCGCCTCCGAACTGTTGCTCAAAGGTACAAAGAGAAATCTTCTCTATGATGTGTACTTATTCAGTCGGATTTAGCATTTTCTTAAGCGCAAAGAACCACGAAAAACAAACTCATGCAGTAAGACCACCTACTCCGTACTTCACTGTTGGTTCTACACACGATGGCAGTAACGTTTTCTGGACATCTGCCAAACCGTAACCCTTCTATGTGATTCCCAGAGGCTATAGCGAGCTTCATCATTCCAAATCACTAATTTTCAGTTATCCACTGTCCGTGGTGTAACTCTTTACACCGGGTATAGTAATGTGCGGCTGATGAGGAGTTGCTCGAACATTGTCCCACGCTCTTTTTAACTTCCTAAGCGCAGTCATTGTGCTACCTGGGCTTCTCGCAGCACTTCGGAACTCATGAGTGATTTCTTCCTCCCATTTCGTGTGATTTTGTACAGCCACCCACCGCAATCCTCAGCGGTCCCAGTGTGTCAGGAAACGAGCTCTGTTGATATTGGTTTAATGTGCTTGTTCCTACAAGAATTCCACTTCCTAATCACATCTTCAACAATCGACTTTTGCAGCTTTGGAAGGGTCGAAATGTCGATGATGGATTTGTTTCTCAGGTGAAGTCAAATGACAGGTCTAAGTTCTGAGTCAATGAGCTGTCCTAAGTGACTTATTCTGCTGTTAATGCTTCACTACTGACAACACTATATGCTCTGTCTCTTTTTATATTGGTGGATTCTGCTATCGTGACATACAGTGGTATTTCCGAATTACATAGGAGTGGCCATGTACGACTCAGGATTCAGCGTATATTTGGTCTTCATACTGGGTGCGTTCCACCAACAACAACGATAATTTCGATGCAAATGCCGATGTCGCCAGCCGAAGACGTAGGGTAGAGAAAATGCATGAGGGTAGTGAACGGTTAATTCCGTTCGCAAACGGAGATCAAAATAAAATAGTCACGTGGGATTGGAATGCGGTTGAACGGCAAGGAGTAAATAAAGGGTTAGGACCGAATATGGGCTTTGTACAAGGAACGAGAGGGAGGAATGACGAATGGAGTTCTCCAATAAATTTCACAGAACGTTTCTGTTACATTACATCATGGTCAGGCAGACATTCCGAAATCAGATACTGCATTTTAAGGCGCACTTAGGAGCAGACATAGACAGATCACAACTTATTAGTGAAGGTGAGTAGGTTGAAGTCTAAGGGAGTAATCAGGAATATTCAATCCACAAAGAAGTGGGTGAGGAAGGTACTAATGAATGAAGCGATACGCTTGAACTTCTCTGAAGCTAAAGATACTGCGATAAGGAACAGCTCAGTGGACAGTTCAGTTGAAGATGAATGGAAATCTCTGAAAAGGGTAATCACAGAAGTTGGAAAAAAATATAGGAAAAAAGAAGGTAATTGCTATGAAATCACTGACAACAGAAAAAGTGCTTCGGTTGATCAATGAAAGAAGGAAGTACGAAACAGTTCAGGGAAGTTCAGGAATACAGACATGCAGATCACTTACATATGAAATAAGGAGGAATTGCAGAGAAGGTGAGATGATGTATCTGCAGGAAAAATGTGAAGAAATCGATAAAAGAAATGTTGTCAGAAGGAATGACTCAGCATATAGAAATATCGAAAAAACCTTGGGGGAATTAAGAGCAGCTGTGGTAAGGTTAAGAGTGCGTTAAGAATTCCAGTATTAGATATAGAGGACAAAGTGGAAAGGTGGAATATATACACTGGAGGCCTCTTTGAGGGGAAGACTTGTCTGATGACGTGACAGAAGAAGAAACAGGTGTCGTTATTGAAGAAATAGGGAATCTAGTAGTAGAAACATAATTAACAATAGCTTTGGAAGACTGAAAATCGAATACGGTAGAAGGGATAGGCAACATTCGATCAGCAGTTCTAAAATCATTGTGGGAAATGGCAACAGAACGACTATGCACGTTAGTCTGTAGAATGGTTCAAATTGTTCAAATGGCTCGGAGCACTATGCGACTTAACTTGTGAGGTCGTCAGTCGCCTAGAACTTCGAACTAATTAAACCTAACACATCCATCCCCGAGGCGGGATTCGAACCTGCGACCGTAGTGGTCGCTCGGTTCCAGAATGTAGCGCCTAGAACCGCACGGCCACTCCGACCGGCTGTGTAGAATGTATGAGCCAGTTTCGGAAAAACATCATCCACACAACCCCGAAAATTGCAGCAGCCTACAATTGCGAGAAATATCGGTTAATCAGCTTAACAGCTCATGCGTCGAAATTGCGGACAAGAATAATACGCAGAAGAAAGGAAAAGAAAAAAGAGTTTGTGGTAAATGACGACCAGTTTAGCTTTAAGTCAAAGGTAAACGTCCCAGAGAGACATTACTGCCGCTGCGGTTGATAATGGAAGCAAGAGTAATGAAATGTCAAGATACTTTCGTAGGGCCTATTGACCCCGAAAAAGCTTTCGATAATGTCAAATGATGCAAGATGTTCGAAATTCTGAGAATAACAATTGTAACCTATAGAGAAAGACCAGTGATGTACAAGAGTCAATAGGGAACAATAAAAGTGGAGGGCAAAGAGTGAAGTGCCCGGATTAAAAAGTGTCTAAGGCAGGATTGTAGTCTTTCGCCCCCTATTGTTCAATCTACATGTCAGAGATGCGGTGACGGGAATAAAATAAAGATTCAAGAGTGGAAAATAATCAGCGTCTGACACAGTTTTGAAATGATCTCAGTTTGGTTGGCTGGTCGAATCATGCCGTATTCAGACGTGTGGAGCATTCAGACGTGACAGTGGCAGGATGTTGGACTGCACAGGAATGTGAGGGTGTGTCGTAGTCTTGGTAAATGTTCCAGCCGCCCACGATTGATCACCGTAAGTGAGGATCGCCATACGACCCAACAAGCAGGTATCAGCCACTTCACGTCTGCACCAGCCATCCCAGAACAAGTTAGTTCACTCCCTACAACACATCCTGCCACCTTGCATCATTAGTAGGAGACTAGCGACAGTCTGAGAGCCACCCTTTGCATGGATTGCCGATAACACACATGACTACGTTCCGAGTGCTGCTGTGGCTGGTAACTGTGGATTGTTGGTGAGTAACATCTCATTGTGTTCAGCGATGATCGCGATTCTTCGCTACCCCAGATGACTTGCGGGGAGGTCCCGTTCTTGATAACCTGGCGTGGGGACGCGCGGAGTATGAATTCATGTCACAGCTGGTATTGATTGAGATATTATGAAGGCACAATGGTACATCATGAACATACTGCGTCCTCTAGTGCTACCTCTGTTGCTGCCGAATAGTGGTGCAATTTCTCAACAGGACAGTCTTGCTAAATCCATCAGATTCCATTATGAAGTGTATACAAGATGATGAGTTACTCCCATGGCTTGTAAGATCTTCTGATCTGCGACAGTAGAACACATGTTAGTACAGCACAGATATCAAATCTATCCAAGAGCCAGTATCCGGGATATCAGGGACCAATTACAAGAGTTTTGGCCAGCGTGCCTCAGGGGCAGTTACAACGACTGTATGACACACTTTCCAAGTTAAATCAATGGATGTATCGAAACTAGAGGGAGTGCAACGTCTTACTGATAATTATGCTCATACTGTCAGTCTCTGTTTAAATTTAACTCGATTTCTTAGTCATTGCAATAACATTATATACCTTGTCAAAATGTGATGTTTCCTCCTCCCCTTCTCAGTGCTTCAATTTTTTTTTTCATTTTTTAATTAATGTCTTTCGAGCTGCTGTTTCAGACAACCACACCACAGCACAATCTCTGCCGCAAAGGGGTTGTAGTATAGCAGTTAGTCATTACCGTTTGAAATAATCAGTAACTGTCGGCCTGGAATAAAACTGCCTAAACCGTTGAAAAAGGATCAGAAGATTACGCGCAAAATTCGCGTTGTGCTAAATACTTGGTAACAGCCTTTATAAATATTAATGAATACCGTAATAAGTACGTGGTATCTCAAAATGCTGAGAAGCACGCCGTCATAAACTCATGTCGAGAATGAAAAGGCGAAGCAGTTTAACAGCTGGAGAGTGCAATGCCGGGGATTAACACGATATTCAGATTCAGAAAATTGTTTACCCCTCCTACTAGGGAAACGTTATTCAACATATATGCAATATAATTTTCCAGGGTTTTGTCCTGCACGTGCACCGACTGCCAAGAAAACAAAATACTATTTATCTCTAGATATTGAAATCTGCCACGAAGCGTAGCTTTAAATAAACGTCCGTATGACTTTGTAAATGTCGCCATGGAAGCTATGTTTCTTCTTCGAGATTAAAGCATCAATTTTTTTGTTTCGGAAACAAGGAAACGTAACCGGAACAACTTCAGGCCAAAATCAATGTTGTACACACACACACACACACACACACACACACACACACACACACACACACGAACACACACAAAGAGAGAGAGAGAGAGAGAGAGAGAGAAGCTCGTGAATAACAGGCAAAGAAATATAAAACAATTTTGTTACAACAGCCGCAGCGCTTTAACATCGAAAACCATTCCGCCTTTCTTATAGAAACAAATTCAGTTCTTTTTAAATGTATGTTTCAAAAGTTCCTAACGGCAAAAATGTGAGGTGAACTTCATGTAGCATGTCTACCTTGTTTTTTAAATTAGTGTATCACTCCCCTCCTTGCTGCCTCTTTTAGGTTTCCGTACACCAAACGGTGGAAAAGGAACCCTTAGAGGATCAATCTGTTGTATCTGGCCGTCTGTCCGAATATTTAAAACCGTTCTTCTCAGGAACGGTTAGTTGTAACAAGATCAAAATTGTATCACATACTAAGGGCTGCGATCCATTGGCAGTGTTAAAAACGTAAGCTTATATGTCAAAGGACACGGCCATTTAAGTCACATAATTTTGAAACTTGCAAACTCACTCACCAAAACCTATAAGGTAATTGTCGTTGACCTAGAATCATGAAATTTAGCAAAACGCAAAATTTGGCAATAAAAGTAAAGGAAGACATCAGAAAATTGTTGACGTGTTTTATATCACACGATGAAAATATTTCCATCGTCACTTTTATCAGACTACAAACTTGAAAATTAAAACAGTCTTGAATGTTAAGAGGTGTCTTATGCAATACACACTGTCACGATACATTTCATTAGAGATTTTCGTTTTGGGCATAGGATCAGGCGATAATCAGATTCAAAAACCTCCTCACCTATGGATTTGCGTAATTGAAATATCGGTTATGAGATGTACATTATCCAGTCATTGTTATTGGCTGTATATAAGCAACATTAAGTCCATTTCGACTCGCAGACGTTTTGGTGTGGTTTGAACACACAAAAATGCTTGGTGGTTACGTGGAAATAATGTTACATATATGATTCTGATATCAATGACGGAACATTGTACATCTGACAACTGTCATTCCAACTACAACAGCCGCCCGGAATGGCCGAGCGGTTCTAGGCACTTCAGACTGGAACCGCGCGACTGCTACGGTCGCAGGTACGAATCCTGCCTCGGGCATGGATGTGTGTGATGCCATTAGATTTGTTAGGTTTAAGTAGTTCTAAGTTCTAGGTGACTGATGATCTCAGATGTTAAGTCCCATAGTGCTCAGAGCCATTTGAGCCATTTTTTAACCAACTACGCAAATGCATAGCTGAGATGGTTTTTGGACATAATGATAGTCTAATCGTAGACCGAAATATGTCGTCTCTAATAAAATATACCGTTACAGTTGTGTATAGCATAATTCAGCTATTAACATTCGTTAAAGCTGTACAACACCATCTCCACAAAATATTCTTGAAAGTACTGGAAATCCCGACACCGATATCTCGCCAGCATCAGTGTCCATAACTGCAAAACCAGTCGAGATTTACGATCCCGGAATGGGTGAACTGTCTGTATTCTTAATTAAGATTCTAAGAATGGCGGCCTAAGACTTCCGGTATATCACTCTTATTCAGTCGATGAGTTTCTCAAAGTGCGTGGAAGAGGGGACGGAGGTTGAGTGCACTCTCTTGCCCTTTGGGGTGCAATAGTGTCCCTAAGAACGGATGAATTAGCGACGACCAACGGCATGAGGATGCAGGTGCCAATGGACACCACTGTATTAGAGACACATAACGTAGATCTACAGCACATGTGGCCTGTAATTGAAAAAGTGTCATGATGATCTCTCCATTGGCAAAAGATTCCGGACTAGCCCCCAGTCTGATTTCCGGGAGGGGACAGCCAAAAGGTAGTGACCATGAAAAAAAAGAATAACCAACGAAAGGGTAATGTTCTAAGAGTCAGGGCGTGGAATGTCAGAAGTTAGAACATCGTACGGATGCTAGACAATCTGAAACGTGAAATTCAAAAGCTCAGACTAGGTATAATGTGGGTCAGTAAAGCAAAATGGGAAGAAGAAAAGGATTTCTGGTCAGATGAGTATAGGAAAATATCAAAAGCAGCAGAAAATGTTATAATTGGAGCTGGATTTTTTATGCTTAGGAAGGTAGGGCAGATAGTTTGTTAGCGTGACCTGTTCAGTGACAGGATCGTTCTCATCAGAATATATAGCAAACCTACACCTTCAACTATAGTTCAGGTACACAGGTACACATGCTGACGTCCCAAGGTGAAGATGGAGAGATACAGTAAGTATATGAGGATATAGTACAGGTAATTCAATACGTAAAGATGAAAATCTAAGAGTCATGGCGGATTGGAATGCGGTTGTAGCGGAGGCAGTAGAAGGAAGGGTTACAGAAAAATATGGGCTTGGGAGTAGGAATAAGAGAAGAGAAAGGTTAATTGAGTTACGCAATAAATTTCAGCTAGAAATAATGAATCATTTATTCAAGAATCACAGGATGAGGAGGTAACTTGGGAAAGGCCGGGGTATACGGGAAGATTTTAATTGCTTTGCGTCATGGTCAGTTAAGACATCACAATTTAATAGTGATGACGACTTGGCTGAAGGTGAAGAGGCTAATTGGGAAGACTAAACGAGCAAAGAAGCGCGGTACGGAAGAACTAACGAATGAAGAGCTTAGCTTGAAGTTTCTGATGCTGCAGATACTGCGATAAGGAATAGTCCAGTTGAAGAGGAACAGACTTCTCTAGAAAGGACAATCACACACAGAAGCTGGAAAGATACAAAGAAAGTAATTTTGAGGAACGCAAGAAATACTTCTCGTGATCGATGAAAGAAGGAAGTACAAAAATGGTCAGGGAAGTTAGGAAATACAGAAATACAAGTCATTTAGGAATGAAATAAACCAGACTAACAGGAAAGCTAAGGCGAAATGCCTGCATTAACAAATGTACAGAAGTTGAAAGAATGAATTTCCGAAGGACTGAAACAGCATACAGAATTATGAAAACAGGCTTCCGTCATCATTAATTAAAACTTCCGGGATGAATTGCCGTGGTTCATATGTAAAACTTGCGCTGGAGGTCCCGCTTATATAGAGCGCTTAGATGGCGCCACCACTCATCACGTGCTTTCGACTAAAACTACCTCTGGCTAGTGCCATCTCTCTCGATTACAGGTATCCAATTGTCACTTCGTTTGTACAAAGTCGACCGCCATATCTTGTCTGGTTTTAATCTTTCTTCTTTTTTATTATAATTATTTTCGTGCTTGTAGATCTCTATAGCTTCTCTATACATGCGGGTATAATAATTTGAGGTCCTAGCCATCACGTTTGTCTCACTAAATTTTATTTCGTGGGCACCGTCTTTGAAAACGTGTTCCGCTACAGCTGATTTGTCAATTTGTCACAATCTACAGTTCCTTTTGGGTTCCGCTATGCGGGTATTGACACTCCTTTTAGTTGTTACAGTATAAACCATGCCACTGCTACACGGAATTTTATATACACCTGGGGTAGCTAAGGGGTGACGTGCGTCTTTCACCGATCTTAAACTTTCACTAATTGTCTTCGTAGATTGAAAGATTGTGTCCACTTGAAACTTGGCCAAAACTTTCCCAATACCGTCCGTGATGTTATGAATAAATGGAAGAAAAACTTTTCCAGCCGACGGTTGTTGTTGCCGTGTATTTTCGGACACTTTTCTTCTAGGGTGGAGTGCTCGATCTATTTCGTTGTCAGTGTACCCTTTTCTCTTGAAAGCCGTTCGCAAATGGCTTAATTCGTCTTGCAAATAAATTGGCTCACAGATGTTAGTGAGACAAACGTGATACCTAGGACCTCACATTGTTATACCCGCATATATAGAAAAGCTATAGAGATCGACAAGCACGAAAATAATTTTAATAAAAAAGCAGAAGGATTAAAACTACACAAGATATGACGGTCGACTCTGTACAAACGAAGTGACAATCGATTAACTGTAACCGAGAGAGATGGCACTAGCCAGAGATAGTTTTAAAGTCGACAGCACGTTATGAGTGGTGGAGCCATCTAAGCGCTCTATATAAGCGGGACCTCCAGCGCCTAGCAGCCAGTCGCCGATTCACCTCAGAAGATGTTGCCCGCAGTAGGCAACGAAACGTCAGGAAGGAGAAGAAGTTTTACATATGGACCACGGCAATTTAGCACGGAAGTTTTAATTAATGAAGACGCCGGCCGTTGAAAGCTTACATGTTACGATTAGGGTTCCGTCAGTTTAAAAGTAAGGGTGGTAAAGTTAAGGGTGTAATCGGAATTCAATAGTTAAATGCAGAGGAAAGAGCAGGCAGGTGGAAAAAGTACGTTGAAGACTTCTATGAGGGAAAAGACTTGAGTATTGACTGACAGAAGAAGAAATAGGAGTCGAGATAGAAGAGACAGGGTATCCAGGATTAAAATCGAATTTAAAGAAGCTTTGGAAGACTTAAGATCGAATAAGGCAAAAGCGATAGATAACATTCCATCAAGATTTCTAAAATCACTGACGGAAGTGGCAACTAAACGTCACTTCACCTTGGTGTGTAGGGAGAATGAATGGGTCTGGCGACATAAAATCTGACTATCTGAAAAAGTCATTCATACAATTCCGAAGATTGCAAGAATCTGCCAGAATTTTTGCACGTTTAGCTTAACAGCTTATGCATCCGAGTTTCTGACAAGAATAGTGTACAGAAGAAAGGAAAAGAAAATTGGGGATGTGGTAGATGACGTTCAGTTTGGCTTTAGCCCAAAGGTAAAGGCGCCAGAGAGGCATTCATGACGCTGCAGTTGCTAGTGGAAGCAAGAGGAAAGAAAAGTCAAGACACAGTCGTAGGGTCTGTTGACCTGGTAAAAGCGTTCGACAATGACAAATGGTGCATGATTCGAAATTCTGAGAAAGATATTGGTAAAATTAGCGGAAAGATGGGTAATATACAGTATGTACAACAACCAAGAGGGAACGATAATAACGGAAGACGAAGAACGAGGTGTTTGGAGTAAAAAGAGTGTATGGCAGGGATGTAGTCTTTCGCCCTTACTGTTTATGTATATATCGAAGAAGGGATGACAAAAATAAAAGAAAGATTTAAGAGTGATATTAAGACTGAAGGTGAAAACATATCGCTGATAAGATTCGCATGATTAGATTGCTTTCCTCACTGAATGGAAGGATCTGCTAAATAGAATGTGTATACTATATGGCCTGAGAGTAAGTCGGAGAAAGACCAAAGTAATGGGAAGTAGCAGAAATTAGAACACCGAGAAAGTTAATATTAGAATTGGTGATCACGAGGTACGTTAAGTTAAGGAATTCTGATATTTAGGCAGCAAAATAACCCATGACGGAGGGAGCAAAGAAGACATGAGTAGCAGACTGACTCTGGCATTCCTACCAAAAGAATTCTACTACTGTCAAACATAGGCTTCAATTTGAAAAAGAAATTTCTGAGGATATACTACGTTGAGTATAAACGATTGGGACTCAGCATTATTTGTTAGTGAAACATTGTGGGGAAACCGGAAAAGAAAAGAATCGAAGCATTTGAGATGTGACTCTACAGAAGAGTGTTGAAAATTAGGGTTACTGATAAGATAAGAAATGAGAAGGCACTCCGGAAAATTGGCAAGGAAAGGATTATATAGAAATCACTGACAAGGAGAGATGATAGGAATGTAGGACATCCGTTAAGGCATCAGAGAAATAATTTTCCTGATACCAGATGGAGCCGTAGAGATTACACGCTGTAGAGGAAGACAGAGATTGGAATACAACCAGTAAATAACTGAGGACGTAGGTGTAAGTCTCTTCAGTTGACGTCACATTGGACTACCTGCGTGTCGGTGATCCGGAAATGGTGATGAGGACAACCCAATCCCCGAACAGAGATATCTCCGACCTGCCCGAAAATCGAAACTGGGCACGCTGCATGTGTCAGAAGCTCTGACCACTCGTCTAATCGGGCAGACATTTAACAGAGAATTTGAAAGTAGGCGTTAAAGTCAATCATAATAAGACAAAAATCTTATAATGACAAATGCGAAAGAAAATAATAGTTACAATATAGTCGTAGCAATACTTTTTGAGGTTTTTTTGTTTCATTTAGTTGTAGACACTGCTGCATTGACAGGAAAGGAAGAAACAGAAATGTATAATTGAGCTCAGATGGTTCTAAAAAAATGTGGAGGCCTTTCAAAGTGAAGCTTACAGTTTAACTTTAAAGGTTAAGCTTAGAATCAACGTGAATTATCAGTTCTCACTAATGGCAATGAGACTTGGAATTTTGATGCGGATGCCTAACATTAGTGGTTGTTCATGGTGTAGTGGATTGTGCACGTAAGGTACTACTAGGAAAGATAAAAGAAATAAATATATTACTGAATGAACTGGTTTCTAATACTAATTAAAACTGTACTTGGAATGAAATGCAGGTAATTAGGACAAATAGATACACGGAAGTATGTCAAATGAAAGAAAACAATTATGTGCTCGATTCTCAGAGATAAGAAATGACTGAGACATTGACCAAATATAATAAGTTCAGATGATCAACTTTCTTATACCTGAGACTCACAGTCATGTAGAACTTTACAAAAGGCATATTTACGTTGGATGTTGAGTGGCTGATTGTTCTGATGACGAAAAGTGGAAACTCAAATAGTAGTGAGAATTAATCTTGGATATTAAAAATCGCTTCAGCTCTATTTGGGTCCTTTATTACCGTACCACTACCGGTTTCGTGGTGTTAAAGCAATATCTTCAGGTGATACATGATTAAAACATTAGAGGGGAAAAGCTGGGAATATTTTTTCCTAACATTCGTTGTATGTCAATAGATTACAAGCTTTTCCGCTCTAATGTTTTATTCATGTGTCACCTGAAGATTTGGCTTCAACACCACGAAACAGGTAGTGGTCAGTAATAAAGCACCAAATACAGCTGTAACGATTATTAATACCCAAGATACATACTGATAGCTGTGGTTGCCCCACCTAAAAGGTTGTCTCCAATAGTGAGGATTTTTAAAGTACTTTCTTCTTGCCGCATTGAGGTTTTTCGTGACGAATCGTATGGTACCGTTAATGGCATTCTAACTATTCTTCGCCGCGCGGGATTAGCCGAGCGGTCTATGCGCTGCAGTCATGGACTGTGCGGCTCGTCCCGGCGGAGGTTCGAGTCCTCCCTCAGGCATGGGTGTATGTGTTTGTCCTTAGGATAATTTAGGTTAAGTAGCGTGTAAGCTTAGGAACTGATGACCTTAGCAGTTAAGTCCCATAGGATTTGACAGACATTTGAACATCTGAACTATTCTTCATACAAAGAGGACTTATCGAGCACAGACCGGAAATTTTCAATGATGCACATGTCGATATCGCATTTGGAAATACTGAAACGTAACCACATGCTCTTATGGAGGTCAGCATATGCTACTGTAATGAATTGTTGATCAGCAGTCACATCCCACATAAAAATGTTCCGATGTGTGTGATATCTTATGGGACTTAACTGCTAAGGTTATCAGTCCCTAATCTTACACACTATTTAACCTAAATTATCCTAAGGACAAACACACACCACACCCATGCCTGAGGAAGGACTTGAACCTCCGCCGGGACCATCCCACATACACAACTGACATGAAACCCGTTAGGTGAAGACCGTAGAGGCATCGCACAAAACGTCGTTTGTGGGAAGTACGATCCCTCTATGTTTGTGATTCGTGAGGTGCCCTCTAATTAATGTATTGTAAGGTGCGGAAGTGAGCTAGAATGTGAAACAAGATTAGCGGACGAAAGTTGTTCCTCACAATAACAATGTATACGTCAAATTACCGGTATACGTACGTGCGCTCTCTCTCACGTATGTGTTACCCTATTTCCATTAAACAATATTTTGGCTTGGAGGAAAGAAATGTACGTCGCATGGATAGGTTAAAAAAATGGCTCTGAGCACTATGGGACTCAACTGCTGAGGTCATTAGTCCCCTAGAACTTAGAACTAGTTAAATATAACTAACCTAAGGACATCACAAACATCCATGCCCGAGACAGGATTCGAACCTGCGACCGTAGCGGTCTTGCGGTTCCAGACTGCAGCGCCTTTAACCGCACGGCCACTTCGGCCGGCCATGGATAGGTTATCTGAGATGCAAACCAATGCGACGTTTTCAGGTAATCCAATTTCCTTTAGTGCGGGAAGGAAGTATTGGAGGTGAAAGAGTAAAACAGTTTCCTTCATTACATTACAGTCCTAGAACTCAACTTAAAATCACTACTTTTCGTAGTACTGTTCCACTGGAGACATTGGCCTGTCGCTCTATGAAATTGTTCGACTGCTTTTCATCGAACTGTTTATTAATGACTGTTCATAACTGGTATTTCTGATAAAAGTTATAGTTAGTGAAATCGCAGGTTTATCTGTAAGACAAGAAGTCGCTGCTAAGTCCTAGCGCATGTTTTAAGGGTCAAAACGTTATGTCTGTAATTCTCGTATGATACAATAAGCACTGAGATTTGAACTCTAGAATAAATTGTTTATACCTTTTTAAAATAAAGTAAAATGTTGATTTAATACATTTAGTTTGCCACCAGGCTAGATACAGAAAGAAACTTCAATCGTGCTTTTGTGCGCCTTGAATTCTGAAAGAGTCAACACAGAAACGTGATTCGGCTATATAGGCTACAAGGGAATAAAATACTAACGTCGGTAAACATATGTAGTTCAGGACTGGAAATTAGCGTAAATAACATGACAAAATCCTTGCAACTGGATGACAAGTACGTGATGAAAATGGAAAGTGTGACTACGAAGCACTGGTTCGATTCTTACCTAACTTCGTGGAGGTATTCTCCACATTGTTTTTTTCTTTTCTCGAATCACGAATTCCTCTGTTGTTCTAAACGCTTCACGCAGAGTAGTAGTTCCACGCTACATCCTGCATTTTTTCTTGGATGTATTCAAACCTCCGTCATCCGCTACAGGTTTCCCTATCTACATTTCCCTCTAAAACTACGGACATTATTCCCTGACGTATTAACACAAATCCTATTATCCTCTTCCTTCTTCCTGTCAGTAGTTTCTACATTTACTTTCTTCTGCAATTATACTGAGAAATTCTTCATTCGCTGTCTCGTAAGCCCACCTAAGATTCAAAATCATTCTATACCCCTGCAATCTCGAACGCTTCGATTCTCTTGTGTTCCGGTTTACCCACTGTTCAAGACTGATTACCATACATTTCCATGCTCCTAACGTACATGGTCGGAAACTGTTTTCTCAAACTAAGGCCTATATAACATATCAGCGTACTTCTTTTGGCGAAAAACGAAGAACGTCATCTTTGCCTGTCGTAGTCAACTTTCCTATCGTCATACTTTCTACGTTAGCGATGTACAATTGTGCTCCCAAGACAGGAGAATTCCTTAACTTCGTCTACCAGGTGCTCATCAGTTTTGATGGCATGGCTATTGTAAGGCTTATTTCTGTCTCTCCTCATCATTTTCATCATTCTTCGGTTTACTCCCAATCCATAATTTCCTTCAGTTCAATATGACTTGAAATTCTTCTTCACTTTCACTGACGATAGCAATTCTATCAGCGAATTTTATCGTTGATATCTTTTCATCATTAATTTTAATCTCATTCTTGAACTTTTCTTTTATTTCCGTCATTGCTTCTTCAATGCATACAAAGAACACTGTAGGTAAAAGACTGTAACCGTGTCCTATACTTTTTTTTATTAATTCGAGCATTTCATTCCTCGTCATCCGTTCTTATTGTTCCCTCCTGATTCATTTATATAGTAAGTATTACTCGTCCTTCCCTACATCCTACTCCAATTATTCTCAGAATTTCGAATACCTTGCTCGTTCATAAGGTCTAACGCCTTTTCTACGTCGACTAATCTCTTCTTGCTTTCATTAACAAGCGTACCGATAAATTAACGCCGGCCTTGTGGCCGAGCGGTTCTAGGCGCTTCAGTCTGGAACCGAGCAAAAGCTATGGTCGCATGTTGGAATCCTACCTCGGGCATGTTCTGAGTTCAAGGGGACTGATGACCTCAGATGTTAAGTCCCATAGTACTCAGAGCCATTTTTGATAAAATAACTCCCAGGTGGCTTTACTTTTGCTACAGTCGAAATGATCCTTGTTATGTATATTGTTCCGCGTAGTCAGCGCGTACACAACTTTCCCAATAGAGCGCGCCCCGCTAAGCACAACAGCACAGGCGCAGCGGTCGTCCGTCTCCGCACTACGAGATGGCGCTCCCATAAAGACGGACCATATTCTGCTTCCGCCGATCCGCGTATTAATATGTAACGCAGCCAATGAGATTGCTGCTAACGTAGAACCTTTTCTCCTCGCGGATCACAATCGCGCAGTGATACCTGAACGCGCGAGGTATTATAACGAGTGTACAGACCTCCGATTAATCAGTCTGCATTAGTCTGCATTTGTCTTTACCCGTCTATAGTCAAGTTTCAGTATGCGCCTAGTAAGATTATCATATTCCTGTACATAGCCATGAAGATAAATGTATAGACGCTTTGTCAAGTATCAGAGATGTGTGAAAATAAGATTAAAGTACCAAGACCAAAGGAACTTCAGATTGTCAATTGTAAATAGCTTCCAGAACCAAGTTAAGTTATATATATGCTTGTTATTATTTTAATAAATGTGTGTGAAAATTAATCAAGTTCTGTTTAAAGTTGGTCACCTTCAATCTGCTACTCTAAGCGTGCAAGTGGCATTTCTATCGTCTGACCTAACGGCAGAAGATAAACACGCCACGATAAGACCACGAGACATATTGCTGACAATCGGCTATTTCGTTAGAGCGACAAGTCAAATAATCTGATGGTGTGTGTACCGAAGGTCTTACAGTACGCACACCACAATCCTCATGTAACAGGTTCTTGATTTTTTTTCCATACTTACATATATTATTCTTGTCACCATATTGGATCCATAAGCTGTTAAACTGATTGTGCAATAGTTCTCGCACTGATCTGCCCTTGCTTTCTTCTGAATTATCTAGTTGACAACATTACAAATCTCTGACGGCATGTCGTCAGTCTCCTACACTCTCCACACCAACTTGAATAGTCGCTTTGCTGCCACTTCCACCAATGAGTGTAGAAATTCCGCAGTGCTGCGCGTCTCTCCTAACTCATTTGATCGCAAATCTTCCAAAGTTTTGTTAACTGAACCGTGCGCGGCTCGTGTTCATGCCGTTTACTGCTTGGCGTCTTGTCATTGCGGTTATGGCACCTCGTTTCTTATTCCATTTACTGGCGTCCCCAAGTTGCTGGCTTGTCTGCCCGTGAGTGGCAGCAGCAGCGCTTATCGATACGAGCACTGTGGTACCATCTTTGGAGCGACCGCTAGTATTTCCGGGTCGCGTTGTGTGGAGTGGGGAGTTGCGAACGAACATCAGTTCGGTTGGGGCGCAGCAGCGAGTAGGTCCTTGGAGTGCGGGAGGGCAAGCCCGGGCCGCTGGTGGCGTGCTGCCACTGCCGGATCGAGGAGGGGTAGCTGCGAGAGCGACGGCTTCGTTGCACACCGAACCCTGGACGTTTAAGTTGAGTGAAAAATTAACTGATAATGCAACCTCGACTATTCTCAGATCTCGCCTATGGTCTGCTTCCAGGGCCGCTGAGCCCGGCTGCAACGAGTGAAGTGTTTCGAGGCGGTGAAATATTGCAGCCGTCTTTCTCTATTTGTTATTCATCATTGAATTTAGTATTCTTCTTATTAGTGAAGTGCAGCCAGCAGTATTTTCTGCGTTGTGGTCGCTAACGGCCCAGTTACCTGCCCTTGAGGTTAGCGTACTTTTCTGGCATGTACCTTTCCTTGTGTTGATGCTGTCCACCACGGCGTGAAGTTCGACAGCCTCTTGTATTGTACCGTGCAAATTTTTGGGAGGTCTACCTTGTTCCTAGTGTTTCCTTCGGCCTTGGGTATTTTCTAAAGACATAGTGCTGTCTGTCTCTTCGCCCTTGCCTAAAATTATTCCACCGTTATATCGGTGATCGAACGTTAGGCGGACTGGGTAGTCTGTCGGTCGGCGCTTAACCTGCCCCTAGACTGGGTTGCCATCCTGTTACGTGAGGACAACTCTTAGCTACCTGTCTCACCTTACCATATCTTTGAGTTACCTTCCCAGGCCGACCCTTGGAACATTTGCTGAGAATCGCTTGTCCTGATTCATTAGATTGTGAAGTTTATTTTAAGAATATTTGTAATTTTCTGATTATTGTTGGTGTGGCCCTCAGTCGAGCAAGAATTTCACTTCTTTCGTGATAATGCCTTCATCCGTGTTACAGTAAGTTTTCTTAAAATAAAGTGGGTTCAAAAGCAAGGGATTTATTTTAAAAGTGCTATTTGGAATTGTTTTCCTGACTTCTAATTCAGCCCTTCAGCTGTTTGTTATTTGAAATTGTTTGTATGCTTCAGCCGAGTAACAATTTCACCTTTTTTTTATAATAAGCCCTTCAGCCGTGTTACAGTTCGTTTTAACAGGAAGTATTTATGTTAATATGTGCTATTTGGAATTGTTCTTCTGACTTATAATTCAGGCCTGAGCCGCTTGTAGTTTGAGTTTATTGTTGATGGTCCTAAAATTGTGGATTTTTTTCTGTGATAAGGCTTCAGCCGTCATATAGTCAATTGTGTTTTTTAAGAGATTGTCTTAAAATTATAATTTCTGTAAATAAAGTCTACTTATTTGTTGTGCAACCGAAAGTAACTGATTACGGCCCCGCCGACAATCGTAAACTTACCCTTTCTCCTCCTAAGAAAGCAGCTCTCATTAATCTATGACCATAATACTGCATTCTTTACGTCTTCTGTATACACTACCATTTGTTTTTCTGTTACTGATGTAACAGAAAGTAAGTCGTTACCCTCTTGAGATCTTCAATGTACTCTTTCCAACTATCCACTCCCTACTTTCCTCACGTAATTGAGTTTAAATAATTAAACTTTTATTCTATACGCAACCCTGCACATCATCAGGATTAGTATGAGGCACCCCCATGGGCAAGAACAAACTTTTGTACTCATTCTGGTATGGAACCGACTCCGAATGTCATAATGAGAAACTTACTTCATGTGGTTCTAGAAATTTTTCCGGTGTAAAGCGTATTCCATAGTTTCAGGATTGCAGTCAGATGACATCTTCTTGGCGGGATATTTCGATCGGCAATCATTAATCCATCTTCAGGTGAGAGTTTTGCACTGGAGAATGCTGCTTCACATGAGTAGCCTCAACAGAAGTCCTTTAATTAGTTACTGCCTTTGCACATGTGTCCCCTCGCAAATTTTCTCGATAAAGTTATCGATGTGAAGTAGCAATCTCCAGTGCAAAACACTCACCTAAAGATGGCTGCATAGTTGTCAGTCGAAATATCGCCTCACCAGATTTTTTTTGAGCTGTGAAGGTACAGATATAGATAACTGCTGCTCTCTGTAACCTTTCACCAGTTCGTCTACAGATACTTTGGCTTAGTCCTGACCGTTACGGACAACGGCGAGAGTCATATCGCTGAACGCCACAGAATAGTACGCACCCTGCCGCCATTGCAATATTGTCTGTTCGATCTGTCGATACGATGTTCCCATTTTCTTCGTATCAGTGATTAGACTTTCCTCAAAGTCCGAAAGATTGTGTTGCAGAGCAGAAAAAAGTAATTAAGTGTAGGAATAAAATTTTCTTGATATCAGTTCGGACGATGCTAAGTGGAACACGTCCACTGGCTATGCAACTGTAGCGTAACCAACTTCAACACTGGGAGTGCCGAAGTAAGAATAGAGAGGCAGTTTACTGCCTCACAGTGTGCGAGAGAGGACGAAAGGAGACACCTAATTCTACAGTTAGACAACAATGCAGGATAGAAAATACACCCATCTTCTATAACGAGGCTACAAGCAGTAACTCCATTTAGGGATGGAAATGATACAAACACGCCTTTCAGGCTGCAAACTTTGCGTAGAGGAACGATCTGAAGCTCTGAAGTTAAACACTAAGCCAGCTACGAGCGCTGACAAGCTGAGAAAACGGGAGCACATTCGGTCATCCGTACGGGGGAATCACGTCATCCATTACTTTAAACATTCGCTTTCCTTCCACTCACTCTCAATGAAAGGCCATTTCGACTGCATCACTGATACCGATAGAAACTTCCCTTACGAGTCGCATTGATTAACAAATAGCTGGCGTCGGAAAAAGAACGCAATAGAACACTAAATCTGTAGCAGAAATGCTCATCAATTAAGTATTTTTCGTTTGAAAATAGAGTAAGAAACGCGACTTTGATAATGATGGAATACCAGATATTAAGTCAGTCAATCATTTTATCCTGCAGATCCAAATGCTGCTTAAGCTGCTCCCCTTTATGCTTCACAACTTTCAAATCACCATCAGAACCAGCATAAATGGCACACCGAATTCACCAGAGCTAAATGTCTAGACGTTTCAGACACTTCGCTATGTTTCAGTGTACTAGCTCTTCAAGTGAAATAAAAATGATTATTTATAATAGAAACTGAAGGTTTTACAAGCGATGTTGATTTCATGATGTAACTTTTGTCTCTTAATAAAAAATTTTCTCGTATTTAGACTTCATCATTGACTTTAGACGTTTTGCGTGATTAATATACTCGTACTTACATACTCAAAGGCGAGTCGTTATAATTCCTAAGAATCTATGAAATAGGTTCTCCCTCGCAGTGGTACTGATGAGTCGACACCAGCCTGACTAAAACACACGTTTGTACTGAATCCCTGGATGGCTCTTATAAAAAAAGGACAAACCACTGCTCACAGGGCAGCCACAAAGGCCACATTTAACCTGCAGCTGCGACTCGGAGTAGCGTGCTTTTTGAGAAAGAGGCATTTATCGACATAAGAACCTACCAAGTTTCCTTCTCAGATTCTATAGTAAAACAGACTGCTACTGACATCATCTATTTTTAAAACTTTTTAGCAATACATAATAAAGCCATATGTTTTATATCCAATAATTATAATTTCATTTAAGTCGGTGAAATCGCCATAGAAGCACCTTAGACAGAGAATTATAGAGAAGAACTTAAAGAAAGTAAAGGTCCATTATAAAGCAATTCGATTTGACCACGGCTTCCCCAATATGAATTTCTGAAAAATCGCATCATTAAGGCAACCGAAAAAAAATCTTGGCAATAATTTTAGCAGCTCAAGGAGTACAAATTAATGTTGGTGAAGGTAAACTGAGACTCCACCCAACATGGCGACACTTGTCAATTATTGAAGAGTCACAGGCGTGCAACAGACGCTCTTCTTCTTCTAGCGTAAAAAAACAAGACATTTTTATAATGAACGGGCCGCAATGAGTTCTATGCAAAGTTTTCCTTGAAAACAGTCCTGTGCAATAATTCATATTACTTTGCCGGTACGGACTACATTTCTTCCACTCTTCCACTTCTACAAAAAATCGTTTCTTTTTTTAAAGTTTTTTCAGCAGAGGATGAAGTGGGCAACCCTTTTCAAATAGTTTCTTAGTAGTTCCTGTAAGGAACAAAAATTCCCAGATGTTGTTCAGTATTCACAGGAAGTATCCGCAACCTATTTCGCTGTGCTTCGAAACCCGATGATTACTGTACTGTTCAGACAATACCACTAAAACTATGTCGTCGAATAGTAGCAACTCTTTTCTCGGAGCAGATCAGACAATCAATGAAAAGCAAACAACATAGATGAAATATATACAGAGACCTGCAGTTCTCACGTTTGAAAACGGTGTGAACTGCACGAGGATACAACATCTCATCTGCACCGATCGGTAGTAATTCCTTTTCTAGGGCAGCAGTGTTTGGTACTACGCTGAACCCGCTCATTATTCTTTGTGATAAAAAAGAGAAATCAGAATGGAAACATTTTAGAGACAGAGGGAAGAATTTAAAAATTTGACGAGATCACGTGATTCAAGGAAAAACCCGTTAGGAAGAAGCTCCACCTGGCCGTGCTCTCATCATACGAATTTTGTTAAAGAAATAGTATTGCTAAGTGCTGTGCACAGTTCTTTGAAAGAGGAGATAAGGTAATTATTTACAAAATATGCCACAGGTCTCTCCTAGAAATACGAAAGCTAAAATGTCAAACAGGAAAAATTCTTGTCTTAATCGCGTTAAGTGTAGAGACGTCTATACATGTATATCTGCATATGACATCCGCCGTTATTCGTCTCAAACTAGAGATCAATTAAATAGAATGACCCGACATTTTAGTATAGTCAGTCCACAGAAAAGTCCCGTCTTACAGTAATTTATTCTCCTCTTCTAGTTTCATATGCGAAATGTACATTCCGCTTAATTATGAGATACGGACACCTCAGCTACTTGTCTTTTATGATGTGACGTGAGGGCTGCTGCAAGACCATAGCAGACGACTGTACTGAGTAAACACGTATCGACAAGGGAAAAATTCGCATGTATTTCGAGTTTTTTCAATGATTATAATCACACAAAGGCCTTAGACTAGGCCTGCGTTGTTAACTAATAACTGACATTGCACTAAACTCCGTCGGCTTGTATTCGCAGTATTGACTTCATACAACTATTCCGATTTACTTGTGAAAGAAGACAGACGTCAGAGTCAGTACAATTCGAATTTTTTTTTGTACTTTTAGCTACGTTTCACTTGAAATAATGTGTGATCTAAAACGTAGCGAACGGTAAGCTACAAGCAATCACACTTTTTCAATACAAGATATGTAAAAGAAATTCACATGTCTGACAAACAGAGTCATTTCGCAGCCACTGTTATGAACTATGAAAAGGTAAGAGGCCTATTTATAAACTTAGATCGTACACTACCATTGATTAAAAATGAAATTTTTAAGCCGCATAGTCTTCAAAATCGTTTGAGAAACGTTACGCAGCTAAAAAATCACGCAATATGAAAGAAGTTTTCTTTCTTCACAAGGAAAAACTGGTTCGAAAACCCTTCAGTTGTTTTTTCAGCATGAAAATCGGAAAGCGATTATTCCCCATTCTTTAAGCAGTCATGCGATCCCGTCCGTTGACCAATATCAACACGCAGGTGTTAATGGGATCACTCGTGCGCACATGTTGTGAAGGAGAGATTCACCTACACACGTACCTCTGTTTGCGTGTGAGGCAAGCACAGGTAAGCACCGCGACTAGGCGCATGACGTACAGTTGCAATAGTACCTTCCGTCGACTATGTGGGAATGCAGGCCTTCTCGGCGAAATTCATTGACGAAATCTTCTCCTGTTATCAGCCGAGTCTTAGCGTAGTGCTGCCTCAGAATTTCGATGAGTTTTCTTCTCGTCATCTTCAGGCAGAGTGGCGGGTTCATGACCTGTTCATTCCCTTACAGCCGCTGAACTGCAGACTCCCCTGCTGAGAGCTCAACGGCTGGGTTAGTCACGTGCCTCCGGAAGAAGTACCACAGCCAGCTGGGTGGAGATGGGAATAGCTGTTGAGTCCTGTTGCTGCCTGTCAGTTCAGACCGCTGCCCCTGCCGCTTTTACTTTGGAGCTCTTCCGACGGATTGTTTCTAACGCCACATTCCATGCGGATCCTACCTGGAAACGGGTGTCGGGGTTGACAATAGTGTCATGCATTCATAGTTTCACTGCTGCTCTTGTGACTGAATCCTAGAAGCCACGCTACGGTCGCAGGTTGGAATCCTGCCACGGGCATGGATGTGTGTGATGTCCTTAGGTTAGTTAGGTTTAAGTAGGTCTACGTTCTAGGGGACTGATGAGCAAAGAAGTTAAGTCCCATAGTGCTCAGAGCCATTTGAACCATTTGAACCGATTGATATGGCAGGGCACAGTTGTCTGGTTTGTTTTTCAACCACGACTACTACAACTCTTGTGGAGGCATGCTACTGGCCCATGTACTGGGCGCTCGTCAGAGCAGTCTGTGGTCCCGCAGCTATAAAGGAACGAACATAGACCTGACAGTTCAGCTGAAAATGATGGATGGAAGGTCGTCGAAAACCTTGCGACAACAGGACACGACGACTCGGCTGATAACCCGAGAAGATTTCTGTAAGCGTTCGTTCCCTACATGTTGCTGCGACTCCCACACAATTACAACTCCATTATATGGAAGTAGAGTCCAAGTAGAGCGTTCAAGTACAATCATCTGCATGTCAGACGACCTCACACCATGAGCTGCCACTAATTTAACACATATCTGTCGCAATAGCACAGCACTGTTAAAAACAGGAATTCCGAATTGAAGCCTCATTCATTTTAATAAAAAAATTCAACTGATTTCACACATACACACGCTGGGCCGAATATTTCTTTGTAATGTATCTCACAACAAGTAAGCAATGTTTGAATAATGAGTGTAATAAACTCACGTTCTCGATGATGCAGACGAGCGATATGGTGCTGCCTTCGCCGATGTGGTAGTCCCCGCTGCCCAGGATGAAAGCCTTGGGCACCAGCACCAGGAGGTTGAAGTAGTGTGACATTGTGCCGCTACCAGTCGCCACCTGCCACATACACCGAAGCAGAGGATTAGACAATGATTTTGAAGTAATGTGGTGAAACAATGCAAACATGTACTAGGCAAGTATTTTCGAGGTATAGACAGTCAGAGACAAACTAAGTTCTGCAGGGAAGTGTGACGTGGCCACGCTAGCCGAAACAAAAACGGATGAAGTAGTGGAAGTGGATGTCTATCAAGTGTGTGTGTATGTGTCTGTGTGTGTCTGTTTCACGCGGATGGAGTGGTAGATAGAGAGAGAATGCGAGAGAGGGAAGCAGAGCAGGCCTAGAGGACATAATATGAGAACACAGCCACGGATCTAGAGTAAAAAAGCACAGAACTTTCTCTGCACATCAGATGCAGGGTAGAAGCCAAAAAAAACGGCAATGGGATCCTAGTAAAAATGAGTCACCATAAAAGAAACTTAATCAAAGAATGTAAGGTAATAGTACATAAGTAGCAAACTAAGAACAGAAAAAGTTAATGATTCTCAAATCGTTCAGATTGATAATAGCATTCATAGGAGTAAATGACAAAGCAAACTGCAATTCGAGGGCATAATGATTGCAGAGTGCTTACGGGAACGTAAGATGTTCTGCAGTTACCGTGTTCTCAATTCGGAGAAGCAGGTTTCACTTGGACATGCGTACGCATGGCTGACGATGAGACAGAAACCACGTGGTTAGAGTTTTAGAGCAGCTGTGCAAAGCTGACTGCGTTGCCAAGCACACAGTGTGGCCGCCAGCCGGGTGGTCGTTATGTAACACGCCGAATCATATCTGCGTGTTTGGACTGTATTTTGATGAGCGCAGTGTTAACGTCGCGCCCTAGCAGCGAATGTCGGCAGAGTTAGTGCCGCTAGCAGGATGGCCGTTGTGCTGTGACACTAGCCGGTGGCTCGAGGAGGGGAGAGCGACAGCGTAGCTGCATGGGAATTTTCCGCCACCCAGTTGTGACGTCAACGTCCGGTAACTGTTGTGGCTTTCAAGTTGCACTGTACTTGTTTGTACACGTGTAGCGCGAACCGTGCTGAGCACGACGATACAGGAGGTGCCAAACGAAAGAGGATTTCCCCCCAGGGGATCCACAACTCTTTTGTGGATACGTGCGTAGCGAGCACGGGGCCCCGAGCTAATGTGGCCTTCCTTCCTTTCCGGGCTGCATACCTTCCCTTTCCGCATCCTTCCCCTGTCTTCACCCCCCCCCCCTCACCTCTGGCTCTTTCCTTCACTTTCTCCCCCTCTGGGAGTATGGTTTGCGCCTACGTCCGGAGACGGACGCTTGTAAATGTACCGCATTCTTCTTCTTCCTTGCTTGTATGTTTTCTTCCTTCCTTTGTCCTTCTCCTTTCCTTACCTCTTCTCTTTACCCTTTTCTCCGCTGCGGCGTTTGAGACCCCCTCTTCTTTCCTTTCCCTTTCTCTTTCTTCCTCCCTGTGCGTGTCTGAAGGCCGACCCACGCACTTCCATGCGTAGCCGGTGACGGGGTAACGCGTAATTCCCCGCCCCGGGTAGACAGGTAGGACACGTACGTACCCCCTGGTAAAGGCCAGGCCCAGGGAGGGGTGATTACCCGAGCTGATACCTTCCGAAAGTGCCGATTGGTGCCTCCGTCCGTTTGTCGGGAGGTGTGACCTGAGGTGTGAACAATCACCTAAGGCGGGTGTGCCCTCGGTGAGGGCCCCCACAAGGGAGGAGCGCGCCATCGGAGACGCCGGTAATCATGGGGGATTCTTCCGCAAAGGTTTCCTCACCTTCCACTATGTCTGCTCACAAACGTAAGTTCACTGAGTCTCAGCCACAGACGGTTCTTCCATCGTTGCCACAGTTCCTTGTTGTTTCTCGGTCTGACGAAGGTCACGACTTTTCCACGGTCAACCCTTTCATTATTCAGAAAGGTGTCGACGCAATTGCGGGTCCTGTAAAGTCTTGTTCCAGATTACGGAATGGTACCCTGTTGTTGGAAACACACAGTGCCCTCCAGGCTCAAAAATTGCTGCGTACTTCTCTGCTCCACACCTTCCCTGTCCGGGTGGAACCGCACCGTACCTTAAATTCCTTGCGTGGAGTCGTTTATACACGCTCCCTCGATGGATTGTCTGACGAAGAAATTCAGCACTACCTGTCTGACCAGGGCGTCACCGCTGTTCGTCGGGTTATGAAAAGGGTTGACTCGAACATCATTCCAACCCGCACTGTCTTCTTGACATTTGACAAAGTTCAACTCCCATCAAAAATCAAAGCAGGCTATGAGATAATTTCCGTTCGCCCTTATGTCCCAAACCCTACGCGTTGCTATCGATGTCAGCGGTTCAATCACACCAGCCAGTCCTGTTCCAATCCGGCCAAATGTGTTATGTGTGGCAAGGATGCCCATGAGGGTGCTTGTCCACCTCCATCCCCACACTGCATCAACTGTATGGGTGACCACGCTGCTTCCTCTCGAGCTTGCCCCGTTTTTAAGGATGAAAAGCTCATCCAGGAAATAAGAGTGAAGGAAAAGGTGTCGACCTTTGCTGCTCGAAAGTTACTCGCCAGTCGACAGCCCACCGTGCCTCAGAAAGGAAAATACAGCACTGTCCTTGCTTCTCCTCGGCCAACAAAGGAGGCGGCCACGCAGACTTGCGACCTCACATTTAGTACCACGGTCGTCAGATCGGCCAGCGCAAAGATCGCCCGTTCAACCTCACCACTTTCGCCTGCCCACTCTATGGCTCACCCTTCGTCGGGTTCTGCTAAATCTCGAGCCCAAAAGTCAGACGCCAAGTCTTCGAAAAAAGAGCATTGTCGTGAAGAGTTTTTACGTACTGCAACTTCACAACCATCGGTTCCTCCTTCATCTAAACATCATACCTCCAAGAAGGCTACGAAGAAACACAGTTCCTCTCCTTCTCCGCCAAGGCGTGTCCCAACTACAGCACCACCTGGCGGAAATCGCCCACGGCCATCTTCCGTGTCGCCGAGGCGCACTGCTAGTGGCCGGTCAACTGGCCGATCGTTGGTGGCAGGAGCTGCTCCTGACCAACCTATGGATCAGGATCTTCTGCCTTCGACTGAATGCCATTCCATGCTGTCGGTCGCAAGCTCTGAGCAGTCGTTGAGTTGACAGCACCCTTGGTCACGGTTCTCCATTTTCTGTTCACCCTATGTCCATTATCCACTGGAATATCCGCGGCATTTGCGCCAATCGGGATGAGTTGTCGATCCTCTTACGATCCTACTCGCCGGTCATCTTCTGTCTTCAGGAAACAAAGCTGCGTCCCCATGACCGCTTTGTTCTCCCTCATTTTCAGTCCGTCCGATATCACCTCCCCTCTGTTGAAGGCACTCCAGCCCATGGAGGACTCATGATTCTGCTCCATGATACTCTCCATTATCACCAAATCCCCTTAAACAGTTCCTTCCAAGCTGTCGCCGTCCGTCTTTCCCTTTCTGGATACACGTTCTCTCTATGTACGGTATACATTCCATCGTCTACACCACTGGCACGAGCTGATCTCCTTCATCTTCTTGATCAGCTTCCACCCCCCTATTTGCTGGTTGGGGACTTCAATGCCCACCACCCGCTTTGGGGATCTCCACATCCTTGTCCACGTGGCTCACTATTGCTAGACGTCTTCCACCAAGCGGATCTAGTCTGCCTCAACACTGGGGTCCCCACGTTTTTGTCTGCCTCCACGGCAAATTTATCTCATTTGGACCTTGCGGTCGGTACTGTTCCGCTAGCCCGGCGCTTCGAATGGTTCGCCCTTGATGATACACACTCGAGTGACCACTTTCCATGTGTCCTTCGACTGCAGCCTCAACTGCCATATCTGCGCTCGCGACGCTGGAAGTTTGCCCAAGCCGATTGGACACTTTTTTCGTCTCTAGCGACATTCGATGACCGTCGCTTTCCCAGCGTCGACGATGAGGTCACACATTTTACCGACGTTATTCTCACAGCTGCGGAACGTTCAATACCACGCACCTCCGAATTGCCCCGGCGCCCCCCAGTTCCTTGGTGGAACGAGGCATGCCGTGACGCAATACGTGAGCGGCGACGTGCTCTTCGCATTTTCCGTCACCATCCAACTTTGGCCAACTGTATCCGATATAAGCAGCTCCGTGCGCGATGCCGTCGCGTCATCCGCGATAGCAAGAAGGCAAGCTGGCAATTCTTTATTAGCTCATTTAACACCTTCACTCCCTCCTCGGAAGTTTGGAGTCGGCTTCGACGGTTCTCAGGCGCGCCTAGTTTCTCCCCGGTCTCTGGGCTCACTGTCGCGCATGATACCTTAGTGGACCCCGTCGCAATTTCTAACTCATTGGGTCAGCACTTTGCTGAGATTTCGAGCTCTTCAAATTACCCGCCAGCGTTTCTCCCGAAGAAACGTGCAGCGGAAGTGCGACATCTTGCTTTCTCCTCTCAAAATCGCGAAAGCTACAATACTGTTTTCTCCATGCGCGAACTCCAACATGCACTCTCTTCTTCTCGCTCCTCCGCCCCAGGACCGGATGGTATCCATGTCCAAATGTTGCTGCATTTATCAACCCATAGCCTGCGCTACCTCCTTCGCCTTTATAATCGAATTTGGACCGACAGTACCTTTCCCAGGCGATGGCGGGAAGCTATTGTCGTTCCCGCTCCGAAACCTGGAAAGGACAAACATCTCCCCTCTAGCTATCGCCCCATTTCTCTCACGAGTAGTGTCTGTAAGGTTTTGGAGCGTATGGTGAATTACCGTTTAGCTTGGTGGCTGGAATCCCGCAGTCTTTTAACACCAGCCCAATGCGGATTTAGACAACATCGTTCTGCCGTTGACCATCTTGTTGCTCTCTCCACTTTTATCATGAACAATTTCCTCCGGAAACGCCAAACGGTAGCAATATTTTTTGATCTGGAGAGAGCATACGATACCTGTTGGAGGACAGGCATCCTCCGCACACTGTTCTCTTGGGGCTTTCGAGGCCGGCTGCCCCTTTTTCTTCGCGAATTTATGGCAGAGCGCACATTTAGGGTGCGGGTGAACACTACTCTATCCCGTATTTTCTCCCAAGAAAACGGGGTACCCCAGGGCTCCGTGCTGAGTGTTGTACTGTTTGCCATTGCCATTAATCCAATTATGGATTGTCTCCTTCCTGATGTCTCGGGCTCCCTCTTTGTGGACGATTTTGCGATCTACTACAGCTCTCAACGGACCAGCCTTCTTGAAAGACGTCTTCAAGGATGTCTCGATCGCCTCCACTCGTGGAGCATCGAAACCGGCTTCCGTTTCTCACCCAGTAAGACCGTTTGTGTTAATTTTTGGCGACGTAAGGAGTTTCTTCCGCCCTCCTTACATCTAGGTCCTGTCAACCTTCCGTTCTCCGACGTCGCTAAATTCTTGGGTCTTATGTTTGACAGAAAACTGTGCTGGTCCTCCCACGTTTCCTATCTTTCGGCTCGCTGTCTGCGTTCCCTTAACACCCTCCGTGTCCTGAATGGCACCTCTTGGGGAGCGGACCGAGTGGTCCTTCTCCGCCTCTATCGCGCCTTAGTGCGCTCGAAATTGGATTATGGAAGCATAGTCTACTCCTCTGCTCGGCCGTCTATTCTTCGGCGTCTCGACTCTATCCACCACCGTGGATTACGTTTAGTGTCTGGAGCTTTTTACACCAGCCCTGTGGAAAGCCTTTATGCTGAGACTGCTGAACCTCCGCTATCCAATCGGCGGGCAGTCCTTCTGAGTCGTTATGCTAGCCATTTGTCTTCCATGCCTGCTAATCCAGCCCATGACCTTTTTTTCGACGCCTCCCTTGATGTCGGGTATGCAGGCCGCTCCTCCTCCCTACTACCCCCGGGAGTCCGCTTCCGTCAACTGCTCCATTCTCTTTCCTTCCGCTTTCCTCAAACCTTCTTGACAACTTGGGGTACAGCACCGCCTTGGCTCCGTCCCCAGATCGACTTGCTCAGAGACCTATGTCAATTTCCCAAGGATGGTACCCCTACACTTGTTTACTGTCGGGCATTTCCTGCTCTATGTGCACAAATGACGGAAGCCACATTTATTTACACCGATGGCTCGAAAACATCGTTAGGTGTAGGGAGTGCCTATATTGTTGGCGACACCCCAAATCACTTTCGGCTTCCCGACCAGTGTTCGGTTTATACTGCGGAGCTTTACGCTATTCTCCAGGCTGTCCACTACATCCGCCGCCATCAGCGGATACAGTACGTAATCTGCTCAGATTCTCTCAGCTCTCTCCTAAGTCTCCAAGCTCTTTACCCTGTGCACCCTCTGGTCCACCGGATTCAGGACTGTCTGCGCTTGCTCCACCTGGGGGGCGTCTCAGTGGCGTTCCTCTGGCTCCCAGGACACGCTGGTATCTGTGGAAATGAGGCTGCCGATATAGCGGCCAAGGCTGCAGTCTCTCTTCCTCGGCCAGCTATTCAGTCTCTTCCGTTTACCGATCTACGGAGCGGTTTATGTCGCCAAGTTGCTCATTTATGGCATGCGCATTGGTCAACACTTCCCCATAATAAATTGCGGGAAGTGAAAGCCTTTCCTTGCGCATGGACCTCTTCCTCCCGATCGCGTCGTCGGGAGGAGGTAATTTTAGCTAGACTCCGGATAGGGCACTGTCTTTTTAGTCATCGACACCTTTTAAGCGGTGATCCTCCCCCACTCTGTCCCCACTGCTCTCAGCCGTGGACGGTCAGACACCTTTTAATTGAATGCCCCTATTTTAATCCGTTACGCTCCCATCTACAGCTATCGCCTGATCTATCGTCGATTTTAGCAGATGACACGCGCTCAGCTGACCGCGTTCTACAGTTTATTAGTGACAGTGAAATGACGTCAGTCATTTGAAGCCTTTTTTTTGGGGGACAACCAACCCCTTTCTATAGTGGATTTTTAAGCATTCCTTCTGCCTTTAGTTTCTCAAATTTTATGACTTTGTTCCCATTGCTGCTGATTTTAAATTTCGTTATTTTCCTGTTTTCTACGTCACGGGCTGGGCGCTAATGACCATAGAAGTTTTGCGCCCTAAAACCACAAACAAAAAAAAAAAAAAAAAAAAAAGAAAGAGGATTTGAAACTTTCCGACAGAATAGAACTGTGTGCGCGGTTCACTACCCGCCCTCTCAGCTTTAATTCCGCCAGTACCTCATCTCCTACCTTCCATTCTTCTGCGAGGGTACTAGCGGAAGTAAAGCTGTCGTCAGTCGTGCTTGCGTAGCTGAGTCGGTAGAGCACTTGCCCGTGGAAGACAGAGGTCGAGATTTCCAGTCCCAATCCGGTTTTAATCTGCTTTTTTTTTTCTTTATTGTAATTTGAACACCCCATACAAGGTGGGCTGGCAGCGGAAAAGTGTACTCCGCTCTTCAGCCATAAGCAGTACAATAAAAGAGAAAGGGAGACAGAAAAGTAACAGACTGGCGGTTTAAAAAACAGTAGATACAATAATTAAAAAGCATGAAGCCGTTCACACTCGACGAAACAAACAAGAAAACTGTCGGCACTGTGCACAAACACTGACGAGTTAGACGACACATGTGAACGAAGGAGCGTGGACGGCGAAAAAAACACTGATGCACAAACACGACGGCACAGACACTAAACCGAGGGCGATGATCTCCGGCGCGCGAATGTTCACTATGCGTGTGCGAGTCTGGGGACCTGCCAAGAGAGGAGGAGGAGGAGGAGGAGGAGGAGGGGCAGTGGGAGAGCAAGAGGGGAGAGCAGAGACGCTACAGGCAGGGGTGAGAGGTGGGGAGAGAGGAAGGGAGAGGAAGCCCGGGGGAAGAGGGGTGGAGGGAGGCGACGGGGGAAAGGAAAGAGAAGGGAGGGGAAGAGAAGGGAGGGAGGGTGCCTAAGGGAAAGGACACCGGAAGTGGAGGGGGGCAGGGTCAAAGTTGATAGGAGGGGTAGATGGAGGGGAGGAGGACATCATCAGGGAGGGGGAGCTGGCGGAAGCCACCTTGGGAGAGAGTAAGGAGGGGGGAGAGATGGAGACCGGGTGGGACGTGGGAATACAGGCGCGGCAGCGGGCGGGGGTGGGAGAGGATCGGGGATACGAGCGGGTGAGGAGGATCAAGTTTACAGGAGGTGTACAGGATCCGTATCCTTTCAAGGAAAAGGAGGAGGTGGGGGAAGGGGATGAGATCATACAGGATCTGCGTGGGGGAGGGGAGACGGATGTGATAGGCAAGGCGGAGAGCATGGCGTTCAAGGAGTTGGAGGGATTTATAAAAGGTAGGGGGGGCAGAGATCCAGGCTGGATGGGCATAACAAAGGATAGGGCGGATGAGGGATTTATAGGTGTGGAGGATTGTGGGAGGGTCCAGACCCCACGTACGGCCGGAAAGGAGCCTGAGGAGACGGAGTCGGGAACGTGTCTTGGCTTGGATTGTACGGAGATGGGGAGTCCAGGAGAGGCGACGGTCGAGGGTGACGCCAAGGTACTTAAGGGTGGGAGTGAGGGCGATGGGACGGCCATAGACGGTGAGATAGAATTTTAATCTGCTAGGAAGTTTAGTACGAGTATCATCGCACGCTCCATTGAACTGTGAGAATTTCGTTCTGGAAAGAGAATCTGATTAAGAATACAACGATTTAAGGATATGGTTTGTAAATGACACATAAGAGGTGATACAAATGTAATGAATATAACAAATGTACTAAATAATTTATAACTTTTAAAATAGTGTTGTGTACATAGTTCCGCCCAGTCAGCGTGTACACAACTTTCCCACTAGAGCGCGCCCCGCTAAGCACAACAGCGCAGGCACAGCGTTAGTCCGTCTCCGCACTACGAGATGGCGCTGTCTTGGAGACGGACCAAATTCTGCTTCCGCCGATCCGCGTATTAATATGTAACGCAGACAATTACATTGCTGCTAACGTAGAAACTTTTCTCCTCGCGGATCACACTCGCGCGGTGATACCTGAACGCGCGAGGTATTATAACGAGTGTACAACCTCCGATTAGTCAGTCTGCATCAGTCTGCATTAATCTGTAGTCAAGTTTCAGTCTGCGCCTAATAAGATTATCACATTCCTGTACATAGCCATGAAGATAAATGTAAAGACACTTTGTCAAGTATCAGATATATGTGAGAATAAAATTAACGTACCAAGACCAATGGAACTTCCGATTGTCAATTGTAAATAGAATCAAGTTAAGTAAGGTTTATGATTGTTATTATTTTAATAAATGTGTGTGAAAATTAATCAAGTTCTATTTGAAGTTGGTCGTCAGTCTGCTACTGTAAGCGTACAAGTGGCATTTCTATCGTCCGACCTAACGGCAGAAGATAAACACGCCACGATAAGACCACGAGACATATTGCTGACACTCGCCTACTTCGTTAGAGCGACAAGTCAAATAATCTGATGGTGTGTGTACCGAAGGTCTTACAGTACGCACACCACAAATAGTCATCCCAGCAAAGACTTAGAGCACTCTTTATGCGACGCATCGACGGAGATACATAATCATTAACATTAATAGTTAAGCTGTAAGAGACATTTCAAGTGGAAAATTAATTGGAATCACTGTCAGGAATTATGTTCTGGCAGCGAGTACTGTTCATCACACGCACCATATAGATGTTAAGGTTTATTATTATATTTTCTTGTATAAATTTACATGGTTTTGCCTATAATTTATATTTAATTAAAGATTCATGGACTCTAATGACACCAATGGAAAGACGAGACATGATAATGTATAACTGGTCTACCATTCTTATTTTCAACAGCCGATTAAATAACTGTCACCAGTGCTAAGACAAACTGAAAATGATTAAAATTGTTGTGAGGACAAGCAACAGCACCTACAATTTATTATTATCTAAGTTTTTAGCGTAAAATTTTTGCGTGGACGTAACGGCACCAACAGAATTTTCATCAGACATGTGTATAAAAGGTTGTATAAATGGACTGGTGAGCACATGAGACTCATGTGTGACGTCAATGGCCGCGCTATTCGCGTGCAGAGATGCCGAGATTTGGAGAAGGGCGACAGTTTTCAGGTGGTGGCGACAGAGTCTTTACAAGGGCGACGTCCTAGCTCCTCAGGACCTGTTGTCAGCAATCGGCAGTCGGAAAGTCTACAGTTGGTGACTTAGTATGATCAAAGTTGGGAAGAGTTGTATGACCTGACTCCCAGCTGCACTCATTTGGCGATTGAAACAATTTGCTTCCCATGGGACTTAGAAATCTAACGGCACTGTTTGGACTCTTTTTGAAGCGTCGGACTTACACGTTTGCCTGCATCATACTAGGAAAGCCACCTAACGGTGTGTAGCGGAGCCTACTTCTGGAACCATTAGCTCATGGCCCCCTGCCTGTTTCAATCGCTAATGGCGTATAAGAAGAGTGGTCGTCTTTAAGACTCTGTATTACCTCAAATTTACGGAATATTTTAATAGTGGTCATTTCGTGAGATGTATGTGGGGTGAAGTAATATGTTGTCCGGCGCTTTACGGGAAGTACTTACTCGAAATTTAGGCAGTGAACGTCTGCGTGATGCACTGCTCATCTATTGTAAAGTCTGCCACTGAAATTTGTTGAGCATTTCTATAACGCTCTCACGATGGCTAAACGTACACGAACAAGGCTGTTCTTTCGATCTTCTCTACCCCTTCCTTTAATCCTACCTACTAAGTGACTGCGATCGATGAACAGTACTCAACAATCGGTTGAACAAACACCTAGTGAGTCACTTCCTTCGTAGATTATTTAAGATTCTTCCTACGAATCCGACTTCGGCATCTGCTTTTCCTGCTGTTCGTGTTATTTGTTCATTCCAATTAATGTCACCCTGGACAGTTCCTCCTACACGTTTCATAGCAGATACTGTTTCCAACAATTTGTCATCGTACCGTTCTTGGACTTAAAAGATTGTGCCACAGATGGAGTTGTGAGAACTTCAGTTAAATTTCTTAACCGATTGGCGTTCCAAACAGTGACGCGATGTTCGACTAGTCAGTTTAGTGGTGAGGATATTTACGTGAATTCATAGGTGTGAACACGGTCTGTTGTTAAATGAAACTAAAAGTTTACTATTATCAGTCACTGTTAATTTATCCCCACGACGCGTTTAAAAGGTTTAAACCTCTATCATCATGTGGATTTACATTTGTTAGCATGACATTTGTGTGTGTGTTGCGTTACGATTTTTTGGAGTAAATTGTAGCACTGTCTAGTTGAGAAACAAAACACTATTTCAGAACATGGTTTTTGGCTCCTTTAGACAAAAAAAATAGGCGTGTATCTAACGTAAACATAAAATAAGTAAAATAAAGTGAACCTGTGACCACTGGAGGTACTTTATGTTGCTTATTTTATGTTTACCGTTAGATGCACGTTTAATTTTTTGTCAAAAGAAACCAAAAACCATGTTCTGAAATAATGTTTTGTTTCTCCACTAGACAGTGCTACAAGTTCCTCCAAAAAATCGTAACACAACACACACACAAATGTCATACTAACAAACGTAAATCCACATGATGGAGGTTTAAACCTTTTAAACGCGTCGTGGAGATAAATAAACAGTGACTGATAATAGTAAACTTTTGTTTCATTTAATGTCAGTAACAGTCACGGTAAAGCCTAACCTAAAATGTTCGCATTTAAAGACAGTCTGGTGTCTTTCAGCTAATTTATTAATTAATTAAAATTCTGCTTCGATGTCCACGTAATACCTTGCGTTGACCTTCAATTAACAGTTTAGTGAATGCTTAATTGGTCAATAAGCTAGGTGTTTAAACTTACAGGAGCACTTGCGTTCATCTTAGCTGCTTCTGGAGTTCTGACTAGTCTTGAGTAACTATTTTACAATTTCTTTAAATTTTAAGCGTCGTAGTTTAGGAAGACGTCGGCCCATATACTAACGTAGAGAGGGAGGGAGAGGGAGAGGGAGAGAGAGAGAGAGAGCGCCACTGATTTTACGGTTCTGTTTATAAACTGAGCAGCGTCGCAGGCAGCACCACTTACAAGTTTGGTATTTTTATATAAGTGTATAATTTATCTTTATCTGAATATTCCAGCTTATTGTTCTTCTCTTTTTTCCTTTACTTGTGCTACACAAACTACTACATGAGAAATCTCGTTCAGGAAGCATCCATAGGTCTTCATTAAAAAAACAGACAGCAACAGGAGTTTCTTATGAACATACACTTTGAAAAAGAAAAAAAAAAGGGACAGAAACGTGTTATTGCTGGTGTCGTTTCCTTCATGAAAATTCTCATACGAACTCTTTTTCTAAGTATTACATAACGACTTTCGCTCTCACGTCTTGTAAAAAGTTAATACACACTGACAGCTTTAAGTGTGTATGAAATGAAATAACGTCCCATGCTTCTTGACAGAGCGTAGGGGAATTACGCGGGAGACCAGCACCGCCGTTCTAGGCAAGGTTCTAGCGGAGGTGGTTTACCGTTACCTTTCTCCGACCGTAATGGGGATGAATGATGATGATGAAAACGACACAACAATATCCAGACATCTTGGGACAGGTGAAAATCCATTACCCCACCGGGAATCGAGCCCGGGACCCCGTGCTCGGATAGCGAGAACGCTACTGCGGGACCACGAGCTGCGGACAAGTATATATAGGAAACAAAATAACGTTCTAAAAATTTTAGTGTATTTTAGACACTTTGGTAAAATCCACGTAGACAGTACACATTCCATAGAGTGCAAAGTTATCATCCATTACTGTAGCAACTTGCGGGTGAAGAGCAACAGTAAAACTTGAGGCTTCCTCCTCTAAAACATTTTCTGGTTCAGTATCGAAATGTGCCTTAACTTCGGAAAGTGCATGTTTCCAATTTTGTCGAAGTATTTCTGTAACGTGAAATACTTATAGAACGTGAATTCACCTAAATGGTACCTCAGTAAACATATATATTACTGACACTGAAACTGTGTGCATCTTGGACCGTGCGAGCAAATGTTACCACATATTTACGTGATATATCTGGTGAGCTACAGTCTGTTAGAGATATTGTTTCAGGAGTTGATGTGAGGAATATTATAGTATAAAATACGAAGAAAGTGATTTCGACATGCAAATATAGTTTTTTGGAGATATACCCACTAAACAAAGAAATAAGAAAAGAACTACTTTTCCGTGCCAGTACATCGCCGATATCGTGAATGTAATGCTCTGTCAAAATCTGCCAACGCGACTGCTGACAGCGATGGGAATTTTCTGGTGCTTATCGTTCTGTTACGCTGATGGCAGCACCATCTACATTATCTAATGCCGAGTACATTGGCACTGCAAGGGAGGGCATAAATTACCAACCCGTTAAAGGGCTTTAGACCATCGAAGTATTGGAATTTATCCAGATAGATCATAGGGAGTAACGCTTTACATAATGTATAGCAGTTGATAAATTTTGTGAGGCTGGTGTTCAGGCACACTACGCTAGAGCAAAACGTTGGGAGTCACATTGAGGCGTAGATGAAAGAAAGCAGAAGTAACTCATAAACGATAAAATTAAGCGATAAACGATAGCTAAAGAAACCTTGATGTTTGTGTTCGCCGACCGTTTAATAGGTGTGGTAGAATAGCAAGCAAAACCTGGTATAATGAAAACTTCCACACTCTGTGTGGTAGGAAAGTAAGCTAACACTCGCCCTGAACGAATATTCACTTTCTTTAGCATCAACGTCCAATATCATGTGTGAAATATATGTCCTTCAAAAATGCCAGATCCTGATTGACGCCGATGATGACTAGCGCTTGATGTATGTAGGCCTATATTGCCACCAAGCAAAATTTTCAAATAAAACAATACGAAGAAGTCATTTGTCGAGCATAAGTTGAGGCCACTTAGTTTCTTCCATTATGCATGCTGCATTGTGAGACGTTTTTCATACAGCCCTTGCTCCTGGTGACTCAATGAAGAATCTTATATGGCCACCGTTGTAGTTCTGCCTATCTATCAGTAAGAGGAAACCCAAAATACAGAGGTGTCGTCACATACCCAGACAATTAACCGGCCTTCGGCTTATCGGCGCCCTCTATTGTTTCAATTGCTGCTTTACTATGGTACATAACAGGGAATAAAGGATTCATTCAAAATAAGGCATAGTTATAAATATTCTTATGGACTGCTGTTAAACTTATTTAATGAGCACTGAAACTTTCTCCGAGATACATTTCTCGTCAGCAGTAAGCTTTCGCTACACATATGAAGTGCGCGGACTCTTAATTTCCCGATTTTCTGAGACACTAGTTTACATTCATTCCATTGATATGTGACCCACGTATCGTGCGAATCTTCATTTGGTGGCCTTGCTTTACAATGTCACGGATTTTTTTCCAAAATTCTTCTCCACAGTGGGGAGGGCAAAGTGACTTAACATTCTGTTCTACTATCTCCCCGTTACAGTTCGTGAACCTAAATGTAAATTGCATTAATTAATGGTGCAGAGTGCACGTCTAATGTGATCTGTCCATCAGCCCCCTCTTCCAATGAGCGTGTGTAATAATACATTGCAATTAATTTTCTTTTTCTTCCTCTTCATTTTCCAAAACAGCTGTGGATTCTGCAGTGTGCTACTATATCTTTTCGTTGTAGATGTCAACAAGTAATTACAAAATTGTCACGACTTTCGTGGCCACTTGTTGACGTATGGCCTGCTGACTTGTCCCCGGTACATCGGCAGACATTAGTTTAATTATTTCCCTGTCGTTTCCCCAGCAAAAGTAGCTGGCATTGTCACTCTCCAATGCTTGACAATGTCAGCCTCACGTGCTCTGGAAACGTCAGGAAACACGTTTATTTAGAGCAGTCAAATCACAAACATAGTTAGTGATGGCGTTTGGTGAAATTATCCATTAATTCATCGGAATCCGCTAGATTGTGTCTAACTGTGGTTGCGGTCGTCTGGCTGTCACACAGAGCAATCAGCTTGTTTCCGGAACTGCTTCGGAACTGTCCCATGCGAGAGGATTGCACAGTAGTACATTAAGCTCCGTTAAGACCAATTGAGTGACTACTCGATTATTCGGCTCCGAAAACTGGAAGGCTGACAACCTCCGGGAGGGTGATATACTCTCTACATGAATGTCCAAACTGATCCAAATGATACCATATGGCATTGGATGACTCAGCAGCACTGCACCCAAATGATCCCGTATGGCAATGGATGACATAGCAGCTTCACTTGGTTTTCTGAGCCTGATTACGGAAGTACTTTCTTTTATATTACAAGAAGAGTAAAGGAAAGGTAGATTAAAAGTTTAAACCACATACAAAGCAGTCAGTCATTCATATGGAGGATACAGGCTGGTCTCTACATGTGATGTTGGTGTTGGAATACGTACCTGACATTCGTACGTGCCGTTGTCCCTCTTCTGGACGTACTTGATGTGGAGGCTCCAGTCGGTTCCTGACGGCGTGCTGACCACGTGGAAGCGGTCGTCATTCGTGTACGTCACCGGACCAGAGGTCAGGATGTGCCAGTCTCGTCGCCTCACCCAAGACACCTGCGAACACGTTCCATGTAATAATTTCCTTACTTAGCATAAATGTAATGCTTACTCTTTAAATCTGTAGGAACACGCGACAAACTGCGTTGCCTTGTCCTTTCGACAATACTCCACCTTGTTCTCAATAGAGACACACAAGTTGCACTATACTGCCTCATTTCTAACTCGGTTGCCGTCACAGTCATATGGTAGTTACCAAATTATCATATTTTCGAGAGGTGACATGAAAGGATATGTGCGCGCTTTGTGTAACTAACGATTGCAGAGTACATGCCATTCTCAAATTAGCGCCCCAGCAAACGTCGTAACCTAAAATCGATCAAAAATGGCAGTATATTTGACACGATATAAGGTCATAGCTGCACACACGATCGTTATATAGAGAGCATATTGACCCTGTGTACAGTCAAGAACTTGATAAATTCGTTGTCACACTATGGTTCGTTTTTAGATGTCTATGCGTGCGAAGGCGCTTCCCAGCCAGTTTAAAAGCTTATATGTGCAGAAATCGATCATAGAGTAAGCTGGACATCGTACACTTCACAGTCGCGTGGCGAAAAAATTATCATTTAGTAAATGCGTTACTGTAAGGGATATTTTAATGTTGATGTTTGAGAGCGTTCCTGAAGAATTTACCCAACGCCGCGCGACTCCATTACGGGTATAGAAAGGCCGTCATGCATAAAAGGGATCAGTGAGAGATTCGTGTCTTGCCGATGTGCATATGGCGAATGCGGAAAGGTCAACTACGGCAAAGTTATAACCAACTGTGTCCAACGAAAAGCAACATTCTATTATTCTTTTCTTGTCCGCCGAAGAGCAAGCATCGGTACACGTTCATCGGAGAAAGAAAAATGTCTACTTCTACATCTACATCAAGATTGATACTATGCAAATCACATTTAAGTGCCTGTCAGAGGGTTCATCGAGCAACCTTCACAGTTCTCTATTATTCCAATCTCATATAGCAAGTGGAAAGGACGAACGCTTATATCTTTCCGTAAGAGATCTTATTGCACTTATTTTACATGTTGATCGTGTGTAGGTCGACGTCACCAAAATATTTTCGCATTCGGAGGAGAAGGTTGGTGACAGGAATTCCGTGAGAATATTTCTCCACAAGGAAGACGCCTTTGTTTTAATGATGTCCATCTCAAATCCTGAATCAGTTAAATGACACTCTCTCCGATATTTCTCGATAATAGAAAACGTGCTACCCCTCACTGAACGTTTTCGATGTACTCCGTCATTCATATATGGTAAGTTTCCCACATCGCGCAGCAGTATTATAAAAGAAGACGGACAAGGGTAGTGTAGGCAGTCTCCTTAGTAGGTCTGTTACATTTTATAATTGTCTTGCAAATAAAACGCAGTCTTCGGTTGGCCTTCCCTACAACATTGTCTGTGTTAATCCAAATTTAAGTCGTTCGTAATTGCAATTACTAACTATTTACCAGAATTAACAGCCTTTGGATTCGACTGGCTCATCGTGTAACCGAAGGTCAGCGGATTCCTTTTAGCACTCACGTTGGTGACCTCATACTTTCTCTTATTTAGGGTCAACTGTGAATTTTTTCACCAAATAGATAGTTCGTTCTGCAATTTGTGTTTATCTTCTGATGACTTCACTATTCGATAAACGACAGCGTCATCTGGAAAAAGACTAATATGACCGCTCAGAATGACTCCCAAATCATTTATATAGGTAAATAACAGCAAAGGGCCTATAACACTACCTAGCGGAACGCAAGAAATCACTTCCAATCAATGATTTTCCGTCGAGTACTACGAACTGTGACCTCTCTGACAGGAAGTCACAAATCCAGTCACATAACTGAGACGATATTTCAAAAGCACGCAATTTCACTGCAAGGTACTTCCGGAAATCAAGAAATAAGGAATCAATTTGAAATCCCTTGTCAAAGCACTCAACCTTTCGTGCGAGTAAAGAGCTAGTTGCGTTCCACAAGAACGATGTTTTCTAAATCCGTGTTGATTGTATGTCAATAAACCGATTTCTTTGAGGAAATTAATAATGTTCGGTCACAATATATGCACCAAAATCCTGCTGCATGTCGACGTTAATGATATGGGCCTGTAATTTAGTGGATTACTCTCTTTCTCGAATACTGGTGTGACCTGTGAAACTTTCCAGTCTTTGGGCATGGATTTTTCGTCAAGCGAACGATTGTTTATGATTGTTAAGAGTGGAGCTTCACTACACCGAGGATATCTACTTCTAAGTTACTCATAATTGCAGTTGTTCTCGGTTCGAATACTTGAATATGTACTTCGTCTTCCTTTGTGAAGGCACTTCGGATGGCTGTGTTTAGTAACTCTGCTTTTGCAGCGCTTCCCATAGTATCTCCACTGATTTGCAGAGAATGCGTTGATTGCGTCTTGCCGCTACCATTCTTCACATACGCCCACAATCTGTCTGGATTTTCTGACAGGTCTGGAGACGAAGTCTCGTTGTGGAAACTATTATAACCATCTCGCATTGAAGTTAGCACTAAATTTAGAGCTTCTGTAAAAGATCAACAATCTTAGAGGCTTTGCGTCTGTTTAAATTTGGCAAGCTTTTTTCGTTGTTTGTGCAACAGTGTTCTGACCCGTTTTGTGTAACAAGGGGGATCAGCTCCGTCGTTTTTTGATTTAGTTGGTATAAATTTCTCAATTGCTGACGATAGTAATTCTTTGAATTCAACCAGGATCTACACTTATATCGTGAATTTGGAAAGTGTGGAGATTATCTCTAAGGCGTCAAGTGAAATTTTTATCCGCTTTTTTTGAATAGGTATATTTTTCGTTTATTGTTGTGGGATTTGGGGATTTCAGTATTCAGTCTCATTGCGTCAACCGTGTTTTCACTAGTCTCTGTATCCGTTATGGTGCTGCTTATTAGCTCAGGATTATTTGTTGCTAAGAGGTCAAGTGTGTCTTCACTACCGTTTACTATTCGCGTGGGCTCGTGAACTATATGCTCGAAATAATTTTCAGAGAATGCGTTTACACAATTTCGGATTATGTTTTATGCGTACCTGCGGTATTACACATGTATTTTGGCCAACATACCGCGGGTAAACTAAAATCACCACCAACTATAATTGTATGAGTCGGGTACGTGTTTGAAATCAAACTCAAGTTTTCTTTGAACCTTTCAGCAATTGTATCATCCGAATTGGGAGGTCAGTAAAATGATCCAGTTATTACTTTATTCCAGTTGCCAACAATGACGTCTGCCCATACTAACTCACAGAAATTATCTTCTAACAGCAACGAACACGCCACCGCCAAGTGTGTTTAGCATATCCTTTCGGAACACCGTTAGGTTTTGCCACAAAAATGTTGGCTGAACTTCTCTTCGGCTTTAGCCAGCTTTCAGTGCCTATAACGATTTGAGCATCAGTGCTTCTATTATCACCTGGAGCTCTGGTACTTTCCCAACACAGGTACTACAATTTACAACTGTTATACCGATGGTTCTTCTATTGTTTTTCCTGTATTCGGCCTGCACCCTTTGTGACTGAAGGCCTTTTTGTGTTTTCCCGAGATCCTCTAACCTAAAGGACCGCCCACTCCACGCCACACAGTCCCTGCTACCGATGTAGCCTTCTCCTGCGTGTAGTGGACTCCTGACCTATTCAGCGGGACCCGAAACCCAGTCACCCTACATCGAGGAATATCCAGCCTACACGGTCGCAGAACCGTCTGAGCCTCTGATTCAGACCCTTCACTTTATTAGGCAGCATTGTCGGATGGTGCGGCAAGTTTCGTCCCCGTTTCGATTCGACACAAAATTCCGGTCGATGTTGTAACATAAAAGTTGTGAGGTAGCTCCTGTCCAACAGTGTTTTCTGTGGTAAAGGAAATGTTTATACCTTTACGTTTGAAGGCATTGGCAGTCTGATATGTTACGTAGAAGGGGATCATATGGAAGATGTTTTCTTTTTGGTTTTTGTGACGTGATTGTTTTGCCACTACTGAATGTTTTAGGGTATCTACTATGGAGTTGTTACAACCATTTGCAATAGCTGTTTGTTTTATTATTTCAATTTCTTGATCATACTTACCTTCAGAGAGAGTGGTAGTTGGATAGCACTGTTGGTCATGTACCTGAATGATGTGCAGTGTTGCAGTGTTGTGCAGTGTTAATCACTGAACTAGATTTATTCTAGCATGATTACTTTTTTAATCGCTAGGTTTATCATAGCCTAGATCATCCCAGCTGTAAACAAAAAGAAACCAATCTTCTGGTAAGATTTATTGGAACACGTAAAGCAATCATTGAGCAAATCTTTGGGATATGCTCTCGATATTTAGTTCCGGATTTGATATACCAGTAATACTGTTCGAATAACATTCGTTTACATGATATTTAGAAGGTTGTGACCTTAAAGTAGAACGATTTTCGATTTTCTCTCACATTTTTGCCACGATTACTGCGCTAAATGTGTATGTGAGGTTGTGATTTGTTCATTGCATCATCTTGGAATATGTGTTGGAGAAATTTTAAGGGGCTCCATGAACCATGGACCTTGCCGTTGGTGGGGAGGCTTGCGTGCCTCAGCGATACATATAGCCGTACCGTAGGTGCAACCACAACGGAGGGGTATCTGTTGAGAGGCCAGACAAACATGTGGTTCCTGAAGAGGGGCAGCAGCCTTTTCAGTAGCTGCAAGGACAACAGTCTGGATGATTGACTGATCTGGCCTTGTAACAATAACGAAAACGGCCTTGCTGTGCTGGTACTGCGAACGGCTGAAAGCAAGGGGAAACTACAGCCGTAATTTTTCCCGAGGGCATACAGCTTTACTGTATGATTACATGATGATGGCGTCCTCTTGGGTAAAATATTACGGAGGTAAAATAGTCCCCCATTCGGATCTCCGGGCGGGGACTACTCAAGAGGATGTCGTTATTAGGAGAAAGAAAACTGGCGTCCTACGGATCGGAGCGTGGAATGTCAGATCCCTTAATCGGGCAGGTAGGTTAGAAAATTTAAAAAGGGAAATGGATAGGTTGAAGTTAGATATAGTGGGAATTAGTGAAGTTCGGTGGCAGGAGGAACAAGACTTCTGGTCAGGTGACTACAGGGTTATAAACACAAAATCAAATAGGGGTAATGCAGGAGAAGGTTTAATAATGAATAGGAAAATAGGAATGCGGGTAAGCTACTACAAACAGCATAGTGAACGCATTATTGTGGCCAAGATAGATACGAAGCCCACACCTACTACAGTAGTACAAGTTTATATGCCAACTAGCTCTGCAGATGACGAAGAAATTGAAGAAATGTATGATGAAATAAAAGAAATTATTCAGATTGTGAAGGGAGACGAAAATTTAATAGTCATGGGTGACTGGAATTCGAGTGTAGGAAAAGGGAGAGAAGGAAACATAGTAGGTGAATATGGATTGGGGGACAGAAATGAAAGAGGAAGCCGCCTGGTAGAATTTTGCACAGAGCACAACATAATCATAACTAACACTTGGTTTAAGAATCATGAAAGAAGGTTGTATACATGGAAGAACCCTGGAGATACTAAAAGGTATCAGATAGATTATATAATGGTAAGATAGAGATTTAGGAACCAGGTTTTAAATTGTAAGACATTTCCAGGGGCAGATGTGGACTCTGACCACAATCTATTGGTTATGACCTGTAGATTAAAACTGAAGAAACTGCAAAAACGTGGGAATTTAAGGAGATGGGACCTGGATAAACTGAAAGAACCAGAGATTGTACAGAGATTCAGGGAGAGCATAAGGGAGCAATTGACAGGAATGGGGGAAATAAATACAGTAGAAGAAGAATGGGTAGCTTTGAGGGATGAAGTAGTGAAGGCAGCAGAGGATCAAGTAGGTAAAAAGACGAGGGCTAGTAGAAATCCTTGGGTAACAGAAGAAATATTGAATTTAATTGATGAAAGGAGAAAATATAAAAATGCAGTAAATGAAGTAGGCAAAAAGGAATACAAACGTCTCAAAAATGAGATCGACAGGAAGTGCAAAATGGCTAAGCAGGAATGGCTAGAGGACAAATGTAAGGATGTAGAGGCCTATCTCACTAGGTTTAAGATAGATACCGCCTACAGGAAAATTAAAGAGACCTTTGGAGATAAGAGAACGACTTGTATGAATATCAAGAGCTCAGATGGAAACCCAGTTCTAAGCAAAGAAGGGAAATCAGATAGGTGGAAGGAGTATATAGAGGGTCTATACAAGGGCGATGTACTTGAGGACAATATTATGGAAATGGAAGAGGATGTAGATGAAGATGAAATGGGAGATATGATACTGCGTGAAGAGTTTGACAGAGCACTGAAAGACCTGAGTCGAAACAAGGCCCCTGGAGTAGACAATATTCCATTGGAACTACCGACGGCCGTGGGAGAGCCAGTCCTGACAAAACTCTACCATCTGGTGAGCAAGATGTAGGAAACAGGCGAAATACCCTCAGACTTCAAGAAGAATATAATAATTCCAATCCCAAAGAAAGCAGGTGTTGACAGATGTGAAAATTACCGAACTATCAGCTTAATAAGTCACAGCTGCAAAATACTAACACGAATTCTTTACAGACGAATGGAAAAACTAGTAGAAGCCAACCTCGGGGAAGATCAGTTTGGATTCCGTAGAAACACTGGAACACGTGAGGCAATCCTGACCTTACGACTTATCTTAGAAGAAAGATTAAGGAAAAGCAAACCTACGTTTCTAGCATTTGTAGACTTAGAGAAAGCTTTTGACAATGTTGACTGGAATACTCTCTTTCAAATTCTAAAGGTGGCAGGGGTAAAATACAGGGAGCGAAAGGCTATTTACAATTTGTACAGAAACCAGATGGCAGTTATAAGAGTCGAGGGACATGAAAGGGAAGCATTGGTTGGGAAGGGAGTAAGACAGGGTTGTAGCCTCTCCCCGATGTTGTTCAATCTGTATATTGAGCAAGCAGTAAAGGAAACAAAAGAAAAATTCGGAGTAGGGATTAAAATTCATGGAGAAGAAATAAAAACTTTGAGGTTCGCCGATGACATTGTAATTCTGTCAGAGACAGCAAAGGACTTGCAAGAGCAGTTGAATGGAATGGACAGTGTCTTGAAAGGAGGATATAAATGAACATCAACAAAAGCAAAACAAGGATAATGCAATGTAGTCTCATTAAGTCGGGTGATGCTGAGGGAATTAGATTAGGAAATGAGGCACTTAAAGTAGTAAAGGAGTTTTGCTATTTGGGGAGCAAAATAACTGATGATGGTCGAAGTAGAGAGGATATAAAATGTAGGCTGGCAATGGCAAGGAAAGCGTTTCTGAAGAAGAGAAATTTGTTAACATCCAGTATTGATTTAAGTGTCAGGAAGTATTCGTATGGAGTGTAGCCATGTATGGAAGTGAAACATGGACGATAAATAGTTTGGACAAGAAGAGAATAGAAGCTTTCGAAATGTGGTGCTACAGAAGAATGCTGAAGATTAGATGGGTAGATCCCATAACTAATGAGGAAGTATTGAATAGGATTGGGGAGAAGAGAAGTTTGTGGCACAACTTGACCAGATGAAGGGATCGGTTGGTAGGACATGTTCTGAGGCATCAAGGGATCACCAATTTAGTACTGGAGGGCAACGTGGAGGGTAAAAATCGTAGAGGGAGACCAAGAGATGAATACACTAAGCAGATTCAGAAGGATGTAAGTTGCAGTAGGTACTGGGAGATGAAAAAGCTTGCACAGGATAGAGTAGCATGGAGAGCTGCATCAAACCAGTCTCAGGACTGAAGACCACAACAACAACAACAACTCCTTTACAGCCAGACATATCAGCATATAAAAACTTCATTAACCTGGTTGGGGGGGGGAGGGAGGGGGGAGGCGAGCTGAAAACGACAGTAGGAAGTTCAGTGCTATAGGATGGATGATGAAACACCTGGTAGTATTAAGCCTGCAGAAATAATTTTTTAGGCTAGCTCTTACGTGGACAGTTATTTTCAGTAATTACAATGAACACCTCTACAAACTGCCCTAAGCCCGTAGTCTCACCGTCAAAGATCAAGTCAACATCTAGGAAAAATGTTCTAATCTGTTTTTCTGATAGGTCAGCTACAAATTTGAATGCAGAGATGTCTGTATCTATGTATTAAACCGGGGACCTAAAAACGACGGAGAGTCCTCGTCCCGCCGTAGATCTCAGTGGTTCACAACCCCACATCAGGTCACAGCTGTCTGCCCTCCCCACCGCCGCCCCACATCGAACCCAGGCTAATTGCGCGGTTCGGCCCCCAGTAGACCACTTCCGCCGCCCGCCCCCTAGAAAGTCTCATACCAGAAGAGTGTAAACCCAAATGTTTGCGTGGTACAGTAAATATGGAGTACGCGTACGTAAAATCGGTATTTGCGCAACAATCGCCGACACAGTGTAGCCGAAGTGCAATAAGGGAACCACCTCGCATTCGCAGAGGTAGATGGGATACCGCCTTAAGAACCACCCACAGGTTCAAATGGTTCAAATGGCTCTGAGCACTATGGGACTCAACTGCTGAGGTCATTAGTCCCCTAGAACTTAGAACTAGTTAAACTTACCTAACCTAAGGACATCACAAACAACCATGCCCGAGGCAGGATTCGAACCTGCGACCGTAGCGGTCTTGCGGTTCTAGACTGCAGCGCCTTTAACCGCACGGCCACTTCGGCCGGCCCATCCACAGGCTGTCCCGCACTCCGGACCTCGACACTAATCCGCTGGGTGGATTCGTGCCGGGTACCGGCACGCTTTCACGCTCGGGAAATGCAGAGATACTACCAGTTCACTTGAGCTGAGCTCCACTGCAATAGCGTGATCACTCTGTATTACATTCTGACGCATTCGCATCTCGGGACAGTCACAAATCAGAGAGGATCGTTTATTTGATATTCTTAGTTTGAAAAGGGCGTTTATGCCCTTGCTCACGCTGTGCGACTAATGAAGGTTGTATCAAAAATAATATCGAAAACTGACACAGCTCAGAAGACATGACAATAAAAGCAAAGACTTCCCGGAAACGTGCGCTAGTAAATGAGCCGTTTGTGAGATATTTGCGAATGTGTGGATACGAGCCGCCACCGAATTCACATTTGAAACGTAGACTTCTCTATTTCTCCATCTAACTGAGCTGAAATATCACGCATGACGTATGAGTGTGAAATGTGGCACGAGACATTTTCCTATCGCTATAAGATAGCATCAAACACGGAAGCCAGTTAAACATTGATATGCCGAGCAGGACATGAATCTTGGCCAGCATGATCACCTGATCACAACCTCCTCTCGATTTTTCAGTCTGTGGTCAGCCCAACACTGAAGTGTACTCAGTATCTTTGGTAAGGTTGAAGAACTCCCGAAGCGAACAGCACAGTTTTATAAAAATGTACGAGATGATCCGGAAGTATTTGAAACAAATCGTAGCTCCTCGCGGAGACGTGAACATTATTGCAAACCCTGTTGGAGAACAGCATGTAAACTTTTCCATGAAGTGGTAAGTACAGTAAGTTGTACCGTTTGCCACGATGAAATAGTACTGTATTTCGTTTTTGTGGAGGTCATGGGTAAAATCTGAATTTATGTAGTTTTGATTTACATGAAATATTGACGTGTCAAATACACTGGCGGCAACTAGGACAAAATTTGATAGGAACATCAGCCGTGCCATGTAGCCAAACATAACCAATTATATCAAAAACGGCTCGTTACCAAACTAATGGAAGGTTTTGCTTTTATCATCGTATACATTCACTCACGTCAGTTCTTCTTCGTACTCTCAATAAAGCAAGGGAGCATTATGTCCGTTGTAACTCCTTGATCCATGCAATTTCTCTAGCGTGTATCAACGTTTGTTGTCTGTTTTGGGCGCACTATGGCAGCTGTCTCGGAATACCTTCAACGTCACTTATTTGTATACGTTCTTTTCATTTTTTTCTGTATTGATTAACTGTTAAGTTGTAAATGGCTACATTCTTTCTGACAGTCTCATTTTCTAATATATCACTTTCTGTTACTCCCCCTACAGTTCTATAAAATTTAGGCTGTTTGGAGTCTACCATGTGTTCTAGAGTCCATTGTCCTGCGTTTACCTTTATATATTCGATATGAAACTGCAGTAATTTCATAAAATTTTAAACATTGTATCCCTTCGTACATTTTGCCTCAGCGCTCGTTTGATGGTGCCATGCATCATATCGAATCAGTCAGTCATTTATTATTCCAACATCGCTGAGATACAATGTGTCATAGCTCAAGGTCTTTCTAGATGTTCAGCAGTTTTCATTTCTAATATTAATTTGCATCATTATAGGCTATAAGTCTTGGAATGCCTTGGACTTGCTTTCATTCATCGATATGCTTAAATTATGTCTCTTTGCTACTTTACAGAGTTCATATATCGCTCTCTCCTAAGTGATCCTCATTGTTCGCAACTAGAATCTGGTCGTCAGCACACATAAGAGTTTCGATAAAGTTTCTCATTTTGCAGCTGACTTCTATACTACATTTTATAATGAGGTGTTCCCATTCCCTCAAAACGTCGTCTAAATAAAACTGAAAAATTTTGGTGAAATATAACATCATTGTCTGAACCGTCGATTAATGTTCCCTGATTTTAGTTTTTCTCTGTTCCTGTTCGTATATTTCGAATAACTTCGAATAGATGTAACTAAATAACTGTACACAGAGCTCCTTTTCTGTTGAACAGCATTTTTTAATTCTCTATTCCAAATAATAAGTTCCATTTTTGCTTTGAATTTATTCCTTTCCTCAGCATTTCGAAAGCCACCCCTTCAATAAACTGAGTTAGCTTCTCCAGTTCTATGTATGTTCCTGTAGGTTGCTTTACTAAATGCACTGATTCTCCAAGGAAACTGGTATAGGCATGCGTATTCAAATACAGAGATATGCAAACAGGCAGAATACGGCGCTACGGTTTGCAACCCCTTTATAAGACACTATGTGTTCGGCGAAATTGTTAGATTGTTACTGCTTCTACAATGGCAGGTTATCAAGATTTAAATGAGTTAGAACGTGGTGAATGGGACACAGAATCTCCGAGGTAGCGTTGAAGTGGGGATTTTCCCATTCGACCATTTCATGAGTGTACCGTGAATATCTGGAATCCGGTAAGACGCCAAATCTCCGACATCGCTTGGGCCGGAAAAAGATCCTGCAAGAACGGGAAGAACGACGACTAAAGAGAATCGTTCAACGTGACGGAAGTGCAACCCTTTCGCCAATTGCTGCAGATTTCAGTGCAGTGCGATCGACAAATGTCAGCGGGCGAACCATTCAACGAAACGTCATTGATATAAATTGTCACAGCCGAAGGCCCACTCTTGTAACCTTGATGGCTTCACGACACAAAGCTTTACGCCTCGCCTGGACCCGTCAACAACAACAATGGACTGTTGACGACTCGAAACATGTTGCCTGGTCGAACGAGTCTCGTTCCAAATTGTATCGAGCGGATGGACGTGTGCAGATATGGAGACAACCTCATGAATCAATGGACCCTGCATCTCAGCAGGGGACTGTTGAAGCTGGTGGAGGATCTGTAATGGCATGGAGCGTGTGCCGTTGGAATAATATGGGATCCTCATACGTCTAGATACGACTCTGACAATACGACTCTGACAGGTGACACGTACGTAAACGTCCTTTCTGATCACCTGCATCCATTCATGTCCATTATGCATTCTGACGGACTTCTATAATTACAGGAGGACAGTACGACACCTCAAACGTCCAGAATTGCTACAGAGTGGCTCCAGGAACACTCTTCTGAGTATAAACAATTCCGCTGGCCACCAAACTCCCCAGACATGAACGTTACTGTGCATATCTTGGATGCCTTGCAACGTGCTGTTCAGAAGAGATTTTCACCTCTCGTACTCTTACGGATTTATGGACCGCCCTGGAGGATTCATTGTGTCAATTCCCTCCAGTACTACTTCAAACATTAGTCGAGTCCATGCCACGTTGTGTTTGGTCACTTCCGCGCGGTCGCGGGTGCCCTACACGATATTAGGCAGGTGTACTAGTTTCTTTGGTTCTTCAGTGTATATGAAGTGCTGCAATATTCAACATTTAAAAGTCCTTTACTGGTTTTTCCGGCACTTCTGCGTGCTTGTGGGGGCCTACACAATGTTAGGCAGGTGTAACCGTTACTTAGGGTCTTTAGTGTATAATCTTATATGTGAGTGATACAAAGTTCTGATGGTTCTTAGTTTCCCATACTGTTTCTTTTGTAGTTTTCTTTTATGTGTGTTGTTCTTACCCATTTTCTTTTAAGACTTACTCTCCCTCTTACTAACAGGTTATCAGAGTTAATTTCCATTCCACTCATCACTACCATGTGTTGAAATCATTTTCCCATAGTTTAATTTGTCACTAATTAATCTCTTATTGATCTGCATACCCGGGACACTTAGGTATATTTGTCAATCTGTCTGTCTAAAAAATGTATTCTATATTTGCAATGAACCGAAATTCGTGATTTCCTGTAACTTTCTCCATTCTGATCAATTTGTGCTTCATCATTATGGCAATTACGTCCCCAGTGGGATTTTGCCCTATACTAACACTGACGTCTTCTCCCATGACAATATCATCATTCTTATTTATGGAACTAAGGACGCTATATTATTACATGTAACATTTATCAGACTCTCTCTCACTTCCTTCTTTAGAGGCATATAACTGTCACATATCATCCAGCCATTTAGAATCGGCTTTCATGTACCGAATCGTAAGACCTCGTCCTACTCCTTTAATTCTCATTTACCAGATTAGCTGCTTCTGCTGCGACTCTTGTTTCACTAAGAACACCACAGTACACTAATGAGTAATCCGCCAGATAACAGGTTCCCCTCGGCTCATTCTTGGCCTCCGACACTGTAACCAAGTCTAATTCTTTGCTTCTTGTAGTAATTCACGTCCTTTATTGGGAAGACCACGTACGTCCCCTATTTCATTACATCCATGTTCAGATGTACTTTAACATTGCGTATTTCAGTACCATTTTATCTTTCCGGTTTCCGAAGCTAATCTGAAGTTCACCAGTGCCATCAATTTTTCGCTAGCTGCGTTACGAGCGCTGCGCAAGGGTAACGCAGTGGTGGGACAGCCACTTTACTGCTTCAGGCCCAGCAGGATGTTTTCTTTTTTTTTTTTTTCTCCAGAGGTTACTCCCTTGGGGAAGCTGTCTTCACAACATCTCTAGATCCCTCCATGTCCAGAGCTGTGAGACAAACTTCGTCTGACTCCCCTGTCAGATTTCGTTATTAATTATTATGATATTAACACGAGACGCTGTTGAGTCATAAATTTTTATTATCGCTGAGTTCTAATGACCAAACGGTATCGGAGACCCAGCGTCATAGCTGACGCAGAAATAAAAACAAGAGAGGACAGTGTTATTATATTAGCCGTAGCAACAGTGACACTGAGAGTACTCGCTAAGTGGTGACTGACAAGCAGAATTACAGCATCTCTTACACAACAGCGTGCACCTTTTGTTATGCGCTATCTACGGTATTTTAGCACTTTGGGTAATACGTTTTCTGAATGACACCAAAACAAAGATAATCCCGTTTCACCGTTTTCTCATGACACCCTTTAGTTGGTACAGCACTGCCAACAAAAATGTCATGTGACTAGGGCCTCCCGTCGGGTAGACCGTTCGACGGGTGCATGTCTCTCGATATGACACCACTTCGGCACCTTACAGCGCTGCTGAGAGATAGTGAAGAAGCTAGTAAGGCAGTGAGGTAGTAAGGCAGCCATACTCACTGGTCGTCCTGCGAGGTTCCGGACGCGGCAGTGCAGCACGGCGGTGGCTCCCAGCGGCACGCTCACGTCGGTCACCAGGCTGGTGTCGAACACAGGGTCGGCCGGCCGCGGGGTGGCGCTCGTGCGGGCCGACGGCCGCCTGCCGGACTCTGTCACAACACGCGACACACGTGTCACTCGTCGCCAGTGCCGTGTTACTCTGTCTCTAGCACTACCACTGTTTACTAATACATGTAATATATAATATACGAGAAGCCATCAACGAGTTTTAACAGTTGACTAATAATCCTAAAAATACTGAACAGTATGATTACTCCATCGTGTACTAACTCTAGCGATTGATCGGCCAGAGGATGGGGAACAAAAAATGACGTCCGCAAATGCAGGATTTCCGTACTATAAACCATATATTCAATCATACATTGTTACAGGAACTGCGGTCTAATACATGCTGTACCATGCTGCCAGAGTTAGTTCGCATGCCCCTAGCGCCCCCTTCAGCCATAGTAATTGCTAACGTGGCGTCCGATTCTCTTCTCTTGCTGACTCACCTTGTAGCAGATGTGATACAGCGTTGTACACAATGGTTTCGTATTCAAATCGAGAGCTTGCCGACATGGTGTTTACTTGTGGAAAGACAAATGGCGACGGGCGGCGGGCAGAATGATTGTATCAGGAGACATTTCCCCGCCGACAACAACCACAGTAGCGTGAGGTAAAGTTGTGCATGTTGCGGGTAGTGACTCGGCGAAAGGTGTGGAAGAACTAACAGACAATTTAGAGAGGTCTGAAGTAAATAATGTGGGTGCAGGAAGCTTGTGTAGTGAAGTTCGTACGAATTGGTATCTGAAGGAGTAGTGTAGTTTTAGTGTGGCTGATTGGCGTTGTTACGGTAGAACGTTACGGTCGTTACTGCCCCATATGTGGAAACGAGAGACGTTTAGAATTGCTAGAGGTTTAGAAAAAGGAAGGAACGATTTTAGGGCGAAGGAAATATTTAATGAGTTATTTTGGGATGAATATGAGATTGAGGGATGGATGGAACAGAATGTGTGTACCCTAGAATTTGAAGACAAGGGACGAGACGTACACAATGATTTGTTAAGGGAGAAATATTTAGAACGAAAGGAAATGGTAGATGTACAGCCAAATATTGAAATTAAAGTAGGCAATGAAATGGTAGATGCACTTCTAGATTCAGATATGTCAGTGCCGTCGAAGAGTTTTAGGAGCATGATCAAAAATAGGAAACTAGCTATCTTCCCAGTCACTATCGTTCAGATTAAAATTTCAGCCAAAATGACAACAAATACTTTTAGAATTTAAATGTGGAGAAAAAAATTAAAGATATATAGTTTTGTAGTGAGTGGTCTAGTGAAGGAGGTAATTTAGGGAACTGACTTCCTGTGCAAATACAATACTTTGCTTAATTGTGTAGGGAAAAGCCTAGAATTAAAATTGCAGAATGAAAAAGGGCAAGTAAAATTTAAAAGACTTTGAACAGGGGAAAATCGGTTTGCTCATGCCATAGATACTGAGGGTTGGAGTGAGGAAGTGATCGGGATGCCGTCAGAATTCGATTAAAACAAATATTGGATTGCGGTATAGTCGAACAATGTAGGAACGATTACTGCAATCCTATCGTTATTGTTAAAAAAACGTGATAACTCGGACACAATTGTACTCGATGTGAGAAAAATAAACAAAGTAATTGTAGGTGAATATGGAGGAACTGTTGCAGAATTTTAATTGTTTCGGTTGGGAGGAGAGCCAACACCGTGTTACTAGAGAAGGCCGAAGGGCACGCGTTTTAGCTCACGCAGGCTGTCGTGAGGTCTGGAACAGGACAAGGAAATTAGTATTTAGAAAATAGGACGTATCTGGTGGAATACTTAACTTTAATCCATTGATGGTGAACGTCGGTCTGGACGGTACATGATTCACAATATCAATAGTAACTGATAATGGCGCCTTGCTAGGTAGTAGCTAATGACGTAGCTGAAGGCTATGCTAAACTATCGTCTCGGCAAATGAGAGCGTATTTTGTCAGTGAACCATCGCTAGCAAAGTCAGTTTTACAACTGGGGCGAGTGCTAGGATGTCTCTCTAGACCTGCCGTGTGGCGGCGCTCGGTCTGCAATCACTGATAGTGGCAACACTCGGGTCCGACGTATACTAACGTACCGCGGCCGATTTAAAGGCTACCACCTAACAAGTGTGGTGTCTGGCGGTGACACCACATTAATAATATTGATTTAATGTCCAGTGTTGATCTGACTTCGAGATTTTGGCAGATACCATTGGCAGAGGAAAGTAGACCGTACACTTCTTTCCTTTTTGAAGGGCAAAGCTACCGATTTAGATTGTTAGCATTCAGACTTAAAATTTTTCTGGCAGTTTTTGTAAGAGCGTTGAGTCATGTCCTGGGGGAGAGTCTAATGAACAATCGTGAAGGAGTTGGGCTGTATACAGAGAAGGGAAGAAGTGAAAGTATTCTAATATGAATTAGCGGTAGCAATTTTAGAGGGATAATTTTATATGTTTTACTTGGGGGATTCATTGGTAATTGGTTAGTTTATTGTGACACTGTACGTGTGCAAGAGGGGGACGTTAAGGCAATGAGGGTGCATGGAGGTCAGTGACTTCGTGGATTTAAGTAAAATATGTATTGATTTATGCTTTGTATAAGAGTGTGGAAAACAATTTAGTGGTCAATTTGAAGGGTATTAAAATTGTAATTGTATGTGTACACATTTTTTGGTGTGTGGAAGTAGGAATAATTTATTGAAGTCAATTAAATAAAACTTTTGGGAATTTGAGCTTACTGTGATTGAGTCGTTGGCCTTGTGACTTTGTTCCTAAAGTACCATTTTCCGCTGGAGGAAATCCTTAGCGAGATGCTGGTGGGGCTTGGGAAATGGTTTTGTCGACGGGTTTCTACTTTTGGTTTTCGTTGTAGACAGATTTGTCGCGATAAACGGTGGAGCTCGAAATTCGGAGGTAGACACGATTTCTGCGAGGCACTTAGTCAAAAGACTGATGTGAGTTGGTCAATACATCGTGCAAAAATCCGTGTGGGCGTGTGTAGTGTGACGGAAAAATTAGTGCAAGAAGGTACCTTAGCACTGAGTGAGTGACACAAGAAGTGTTTACAAAAACGCACATAACGGAAAGTGCATTTAAAAAAAATTAATTCTTGTACAAAAGATTTTTTATGCATAACTGAAATGCTGGCATTTACTTAATATGCCCTGTAGTTCATAATTTGTGTTAGTTTAAGTTCATATCGAAATTCCTGCTGCTTCCACATCACTACAAAAATTTTGTAAACACTATTTTCCCAGCGTTTTGATCATTTTATTCTGTTCTTTGTAATTTGTTTTATATGTACTTGTATGAACGGTAGGGCGCTATTTCTGAACATTCTGGCAAACCAGTGGTGTGTGAGGCAACGGGCGAGTTGTGGCGCCCTGAAAAGTATGCTTAAGTTCGGAGTTGGCGTGGCCCCACGGGCCGCTCTGCAAGCTGGGGCTCGTCAGCAACAGGGTGGTGCCGAACAGTAGCCGGAGCAAGTGGGGTAGCCCAAGCGCGTGGCCCACGGCGACGGCGTGGCTGGGAATTCCTTGTTGACGCTGTGCTTTGTGTTGATGAAGGAGATTTGTATGCCAGGAGTGCCAAAGATGGCGGACTTTGTGAAACCACGATGGCAGACATTTCACTGTATAAGTAGAAATTCATAATAGCCAGAGGAATCATTATAACTTAAAAAGAAACATGTACATCACCATTATTTGCATGACGATTCTGATGGTGTAATCAGATTTTTAATATCTTTAATAGTTTAAAGCTTATTATCTGGCTGTAAATTATACAAGTAACACCCAACGAATTTCCAAAATCTAAACGGTTCATCCGCTTTTGTCGACCGACATGTCTTTAGAAAGCTATGTGTAAATATAAATTGCTGTGAATTACAGGCATGTAACTTGAATGTTGCATGAGTTATTGGAGGTCAAAGTGGCCGATTACTATTGATCACGTCAGACCGTAAGTACACCACAGTTACACGAAAAAAAAAAAAAAAAAACGGTAGCACCATGCTTATAATTATATATATTCGTCTTCGTCTCTGTTTGTATCCAATGTATACTATTCATATACTGGCCTATTTTTGTTTCTATTCCTTTCATATGTGTTTCTTTAAATGTTATTTATTTCATAATGTATGTTTCTATAGCCCAGCTGTAGGAATATTTATTTAATTTCCAGTTATTTAAATGTGAATCCAGTATTCTGCATGTGTTTCAATATGTTTGTGAGTGTACGTTGGCTTGGAGACATAGCGGGATTACTCTAGCCAATCACAGCGCTCGTTACTACTGTAGGCGACTACCGAAGTCAATGGATATATTGGGTGGAAGTGGGTGTTGAGGATTGGGTGTACACAAGAGACGGGAAGTGCTGGACGGGAAGGCATGATTGACAGTCGCAGGAAAGACTTGGAGTGTGTTGAGCAGCTTGAGTGTGGTCGTGAGAGATAGAAATAGTCTGTAGAGTCGACTGTAGCACTTGTGAGATCTCCGTGGCTTCTGCAATGAAGACGTAGTATGCGTTTAGAAGTGAATATCTCTCGAACTATGTTGTTGCTCATAACTAATAACGTGAAGTAATAATCTATTGAAACTTCCTGGCAGATTAAAACTGGGTGCCCGACCGAGACTCGAACTCGGGACCTTTGCCAGAGGTCCCGAGTTCGAGTCTCGGTCGGGCACACAGTTTTAATCTGCCAGGAAGTTTCATATCAGCGTACACTCCGCTGCAGAGTGAAAATCTCGTTCTGGTAATAATCTATTGTTTCCCAGTTACTCAAGTGAAAATTTTATTTAATTGCTGGGCCATCGACACCAATAAGTGTTTTGCAGAAATAAACAGCATTCTTAAAATGACTTCTACCATACTCATCATTTAAAGTCGGTAAAATAGGACCTGCAGATTTTATTTAATTGCAATCTTTCATTTATAAATTTCTATGCTACATCCAAAATTTGCAACTGCCGAGTGATAGGAACCATCGAACACTCGATTCATGTGTGTTTCATATTGTAAACTGCAGACTCGACAGTATTTGGCATGTAATGCGGTAACTACGTATCCCACCTCCTAGACAACGAAACCATCCAAAACTTTTAATATTTCTGCTCTGTGTCTGAGGGTACATATTTGGGGGGGCACATTTGTTTTGAAATCCCACAATTCAGTGTTTGCCACAGTGCTTCAGAATTTGTCAGAGACATGGTTGATTCCGGAAGCAGGAAATCATGAAGATCGTACCCGAAATGTTCGATCACCAAACTAGGAGAGAAATGTGATTAACACTGTGGAGGCGACCGCCGTGTCAGCACCAAACAGTCAAACAGTTGTCGCGTCAGTACAGGGTAAGCTAGACGACCCTGTGGAACATTCCCCATGACAATTGTTATATCCTTATCACTTATAGCGCGAGGAGGGATTACTAGCGACAGACTTTCCACACCAGGAGCAATTTTGTCACTGGTCTCTCCACCAGGCAACTACGATTCCGGGATTTGTCTCATCCATCCTATTCACAGATCAGGCCACATATACGTGGAGTGGTTTCTCCAACTTTCATAACAGTCACCTGGGGGATAGTATGCAGAACCCCATGTATGGTGACAGCGAATTATCAGCATCGATGCAGCAGGAATTTGTGGACCGGGATAATTTCCGGCCGTATTTTGGGGCTAGTCTTTCTTGTGCATCGTCTAACCGACAGGAACTATCGGCGTTTCTTGCGAGTGACCTTGCCTACCCTGCTCGAAAAAGTGCCATTGATGATTCGAAGGGTTATGTGGCTGCTACATGATGATATTCTAGCCCACTTTGCCGTTAAAGTCCGGACGACTATCAATCGTGGCTTCCCTAGTCGAGGGATCGGACGAGGGGGTCCAGTTGCATGGTTTGCTAATTCACCGAATCTCAGCCCGTGCCATGTCAAAAATATCGTGTACGCAGAGCCCATTCCACATGTGGAGACAATGGAGCAGCATATTCATGCTGCCTTTGGCACTTTTCGGATTGTTTTTGGTAGATGTGATCGTGGGAGACAGAAAATGCTATGGTATATGCGTTGAGGAACGTAGAAACCATTTTCAGCACATACTGTAACTGTGGCTGCATGCTACAGCGCCTGTTAAACCTCAGTCTCTGGAACAATGTATGTATAAATGATCTCTTGGAAACAATGCATGTCTGGACATAAGTTCATTAGACAATTTTTGTGTCGTATCCTCTCATCCCTCAATCCCTAGAGTTTGTACAAGGTGGAAAAAATCACATTGTACAATCCCAGTTGTCAGTAACAACGCGGAAACACATAAATTAATGTAAAGTGTTTTTAAAATTGGATATAATGTAACTGATGTGAATTTCTCGACACGTATGAGGAAGATTCCACAAACCGAATGACATAGCGACTTTTCGAGTAAATATGCGTAGATCTGTAGTTAAGCTGGCTAGTCGAGTAAAAGCATACTGCATGTGAAGAATGACTTCATTTATCACAAATGCGTGTATTTTCTTCATCAGGAATCTAAAATAGGAACATAACAAACAAACTCATATACAAAAAATACATTGCCATAATTTTTTTGGATACTAATAACTTAAACTGAAAATAAAGGGCTATGGGAAGGGAAAGATGGAGCGGGGGGGTGGGGGGGGGGGGGGTGAAGCGGCAGGTGGCTGCTGGAAGTGAGAGGTCGAGAAAAGTAAGGAGTAGTGGAAGAGAGGACACGAAAGAATAGACCATGTTAAAATAACAATGTGAAATATATCCGCCCAGTACTTGGATCATATGAACTACATGTGACTTTTTCTAATGTTCCCTTCTATTATGTTATTAAATCAGCTCATTAAATGTGTTACTTCCATGTGCACTGATGTAACGCATTTCATTTTGTCACTCCATATGATTTGTTATCGTGTCATATATGACACTGCGCTACCATGTACAATCTGCAGCCACCTAATGACAGATTTGTCTTACTATCACAGTTTTATGGGAATTCGCTTACTAGTCTGTCATCTCAACTGGGGCAGGTAGGAGTAAAGTGTGTTCGCGCGTTTGTCTGATGTTGTTCAGTTATTACTATCTAAAAAGTTTTTAAATATATTTTGTATGCAGTTTCGTTTGCTATAAGTCAATTTAAATTTTTGAAAGTGGAAATAATGCCGAAACGCGTCATGCAGAGTTTATGATCAATAAAGTGATTTCCCTCTCGTATATGACTTTTTATGCTACCTAGTCTGCTTAGCTACAGATCTATTAATTATTGTCCAACGTTTTGTTTTTGTTAAAGACGAGCTGCATAAACGCTCACTCGGGCAGTGAGAGTTGCCTTAATGGCCGTTAGGGTACTTGCGCTGATGCGCAGTCGTAAATAAAACGGTTACGGTGGTGCAGAAGGTTTCTGCATTCTTGAGTCTGCAAGTAGTGCGGCGCCTGTTACAGTGCAACGGGCATTTCGTCTCCGATTCGCTATTGAACCGCCAAGTAGGAAAAGCGCAAGCCGTTGGTTTAAGCAGTTTCAACAAACAGAATCTCTCTGGAAAGGGAAAAGCCCGCCAGACGAATAAAAGACAGTCTTGTTCGTAGCCCTCAAGTTAGCGAAGATTTACAACAATTCATTTACCAACGAGACGGAGCACCACCCAATTGTCACCATCACGTCGAAGGATTTTTAAATAAAACCTTTTCTCGGCAGCGGATAGGTCGCATTGGACGTCTACAACTCTGGCCAACGAGATCTCTTGGTCGCACGACCTTCCACTTTTTCTGTATTAAGGAGAGTATTTACATCCATTGACTACTAAATACTCTGGCCGACCTGCAGGATCGTGTCATTGCATCGGTGAAATCCGTATCGCAAAATATGCTTCTTCGCGTGTTGGACGAGTATGGCTACTGCTTTCATGCTTGACGTGCAGCATTTGTGTCTCCCCACATTTTCTAACTTGTATTAAAAAACTTTGAACAGTATTCCTTTCTTTATGAAATAAACATTCAAAGTGCTGTAAGGTTAGTAAAAAATATTTACTAGTTTTCTGTGATTTTTTTTTTTTTGTTTCTTGATATGACTGGTGAAAGGATTGTCCCATAATCTGTGAGCCGTGTACACTGGCTTCGCGGCCTGACAGAGTAGTGCCTCTCTGATCATCGAAGGATGTCCGTGGTTTAGTCTTCCGATTAGAGATGCTGGTGTGAGGCTCTTTGACTGTAACACAATTTAAGTGCGCGCGTCGTGTCAATTGTTCTCAAGAGTTCAAGATCGGTTCCGCGGTGGTGCGAGGATACTCCGCGAGGTGGTGTGGCACGCGGCTGCGAGTATATGTTATGAAACAGCTCGTTCGTTTAAGTGATTTAGTATTTGTAATTTGCCCACGTTGTACTGTTCAAGTTTCTTTCGCTCGTTAAGAAACGTCTTAACTTCAGTTGGCTACAATTTAGTACGGTGTGGATGTATAAAGAACATGTATGTGCTGTTGTTGTTGTTGTATTACCGCACTTTAGCTATTTTGTCCTTAAAAGGGAGTTCCTTTTACTCAGGTACTACATACAGATTTGCTGAATGGATGATCGCTGAACTGTTTCCAATTCTAATACAATTAAGTGGGCTGACACTGTTGCTTCTCATAAACTCAGGAGATGTTTGTGAACTAGGTGTTGACTTACTGAGTGCGTGTGGAATACGAGTAACTGGCTTAATCTGTTTGCTCTGCTGTTGATCAGGAATTGTTTGACAAAGTCAGGTGCTCTGGCTTGCATTGATCAAACAGTTACTTCTTACTTGAAGTGTCTGAAAGGCATTCAAATTGTTGGTTTGTTAAGTTGGTGTGAGAGGGAGCAATCATCTATTGGCTTAATCAGAAGAGGATCAATTAAAAGATAATTATTGAATGGGTTTGTGGCATTTAAAGCCAAGGGATAATTCTAACACTTGTAATTGATTTTCACTGCAAATTTTCCTTGCATGTTTACGTATGTTCTTTGCCGTTATTAAAGACGTTAATTAAGCCCTGTGACTTCTTGTCTATGCAGGCTGCTAACAGGTTAGGTATCATAAGGTATTCTAACTAGCAGGGAGAATACGAGGACTACCGTAAAGAGAAAGCCCTGCAAGTGCAACGAAAGACCCACAACTTTTAAAAATACCGTTGTTTGTCCCTGGCTTGTCAGTGGATTTGCGAAGATTGTATCTGTTGTTTAAGTGATTGTCTTACTGTTGTTTATCACTTGTTTGTCAATGGATTTACGAGGATTGTGTCTGTTGTTTAACTGATTGTCTTGATGGATTTCTCGAGTCATCTGCTTCTAAAATTATGAGCTGTAATTATTTGTTTTAAGGATGGAAGGTCATACTTTTATAATCTTTTTGCAATTCTTTGTCCATATAGTTTACTGTCAATATTATTTTACTATTAGCAATCAGAGTTGCAAAGTTAATAATCTTATTTAATGCTGGTTATCAGAGTTTGTTTAAAATTTTCTGAACTGACCATTTGTGTTCAAGTGTTAAAAGTTTAGAAGAGACTAACAGTAAATCTGTTTTGAAGATATGTTTATAAAGTGGTGTGGGAGCTTGCAACTTGCATCTCGCACCTACCATTTTAATCTGATGACCATAGAATTCATACCGCTTCGACGTACCAGTGGCGTATTGTGAACTGAAGCTTAAGCTTTATCAATTAAAAAGTTGTTGGCAACAGGAAACCTAACGATCATAAGGCTTCCACACTACAGCTACAACCATAAGCCTGTTAGGTTTGTTGCTGACATTAAGATTTAAATTGAAAAAGCTTAAGCTTCAGTTGACGATAAACGATTGGCATTTAAATGTCGTGTTGCACATAAGTACTCTGTGGTCGTTAGTCGATGGGACAGTACCGTTATTTGAGTGATAAAATAGTGTTCCAAAGTCCAGGGACGGTACAAATCCCACAATGAGACGTAGCATAGCCCTGCGATACTGGAATAACCAATCAGGACGCGAGGGAGAGAGACCACGTGACTACTTCACGCGTTTGCCTCCAGAGAGACACAACTGAATCTCGATCTCAACTGCTCCTACTCCTGGGTATTTAAGCCGTGTGCTTGTGTGTCTCTCATGCTTCAGCTCTACGCCAGAGCAGGTGGCTAACGCTAAACTTCAATAAAAGCATACATTTTCTTTGAATTTTCGACTTTCAATCACTACTGGCCGCGACCTCTTCCAACCTCACCTTCCTTCCATGAACAGCAAAGAACGTGTAGTCAATAAGCAGAGCGGATTCATCTCTTCAGTCTCTGCGACACCGAAATGAAGATGGCACAGAAAACACTGAAATGATGACTTCGGGCTTCCTGCTTCGAATCTTCACATGAAAGTGCAAATTCATCTACACTAGATAAATTTGTTAAATTTTACAGAGGTTGTGGGAAAGTACATGTTCCCCTTCTCTCAACATTTTATAGAAAGTTTCTGGAGCAACGAAAGGTACCACCAAACTAGACAAAATTGGAAGTCATTTCCCGTTTCAGGAAGGGTTACCTCACAGAAGCACATAATTATAAATTTACTGTACGACAAACCTGGCATTGAAATTTTCTGGCAGATTAAAACTGTGTGCCGGACCGAGACTCGAACTCGGTACCTTTTCCTCCAGGAAAGCTTCTGTGAAGTTTGGAAGGTCGGAGACGAGGTACTAGCAGAATTAAAGGTGTGAGGACGAGTTGTGAGTCGTGTTTGGGTAGCTCAGAGGGTGGAGCACTTGCCAGCAAAAGGTGAAGTTCCCGAGTTCGAGTCTCCGTCCAACACACAGTTTTAATCTGCCAGGAAGTTTCATATCAGTGCACACGCCGCTGCAGAGCGAAAATTTCATTCTGGAAACCTGCCGTTGTTCGGGTACACATTTTGCCAATTTTCTCGAAGCGCTTAAATTTTCATGTATTCGTGAAAACTCCTTCAATTGTGAAAGTGTTCTCTACGCTACATCTAGCTGTTTCGCATATCTACTACGGATTCTGTAAACGCCTCTATGGCAACGACTCTTCATAGCTCTATATATGGCTATTGTTTCGCCTACAGCCGTTTGCGCTTCGTAGCTGTAAAAAGCAATGGCTATTGAGAAGGAAGACAGTGCACTGCTGGTAAAGTTGTTTAATCAGAATGGCAGGAATGACCGACTCAGATTTTCAGCTTGTCGCATGCTCCAATGCAGCATCCCTCGTCCATTAACCCACACTTGCAAAGTATTGGTTTCCTTAGGAGTTCGGACTGTATTAGTAGATCTCACCGAAACAAGCAGCAAGGAGCTGCCGCCATGTTGCACTGAATAGACACCACTCGTCACGACGTGGCTGATGCATACATTCATCTAATGTAGAGACGGGTAACGAAAGGGAAAGGATGGGCCGGAATTAGTGGCTTCCAACTGCACACAGCATTGTGAAAATGCAATGATAAAAGTTGAAAATTTGCCCTAATATCGTCCGATTTTATGCAGTAATCAACAATTTTAGTCGCTGCGGATGGCCGAAGAAGTTAAAGCAGCCGCTCATGAGAAGCGGTAAATTGGGGTTGGAGTCCCTCTCAGTCCGGGCACGAATTTTTAACTTCCGGCACTGCATTGTCGCATTGCCCATTGTGGCTGGAATCCCGAATTCCCGCCTATTCTCTTCCTTTCCACCTCATTCTCGCATACAAAAAAGAAGGGTAGAAATATTCCTCATGAATACTCAGATGTCATCCAGTGACCATATTCGAAGTCACTGAGTTCTCGTGACCGACCCATCATGTCGTCACTGCTTTTCTACTGACAAGGGAACCTCCCCATCGCACCCCACTCAGATTTAGATATAAGTTGGCACACTTGATAGGCCTTGAAAAACTGAACACAGATCAATCGAGAAAACAGGAAGTTGTGTGGAACTATGAAAAAATAAGCAAAATATACAAACTGAGTAGTCCATGCGTAAGATAAGCAACGTCAAGGCTAACATCAGCTTAGGAGCGCGCGTGGTCCCGTGGTTAGCGTGAGCAGCTGCGGAGCGAGAGGTTCTTGGTTTAAATCTTCTCTCCATTGAAAATTTTAATATCTTTATCTTCGCAAAGTTACGATCTGTCCGTTCGTTCATTAACGTCTCTGTTCACTGTAGTAAGTTTAGTGTCTGTGTTTTGCGACCGCACCGGTAAATCGTGCGATTAGTAGACGAAAGGACGTGCCTCTCCAATGGGAACCGAAATCATTTGATCGCAAGGTCATAGGTCAACCGATTCCTCCACAGGAAAACGCGTCTGATATATTCTATACGACACTGGTGACGGCATGTGCGTCACGTGACAGGAATATGTTGTCGACCCACCTAACTAGTACACTTGGCGAATGGGTAAAAAGATTCTTCTACCTTACCCAATTTCGATTATCTTGTGGATGTGATAATCACTCCCAAAAAAGTGATGAAAACATAAGAGTTTGTCACATAAACTGAAAAAAAAATGAATTCACTAGCGGGAAGACTTGAACCAAGGACCTCTCGCTCCGCAGCTGCTGACGCTAACCACGGGGCCACGGCGCTCCTGGTTTTGAATTAGCCTTGATGTTGCCTATCTGGCACATGGACTACTCAGTTTGTATATTTTGCTTATTTTTTTCGTACTTCCACACAACGTCTTCCTGTTTTCTCGACTGATCTGTGTTCAGTTTTTAAAGGCCTATCCACTGTGCCAACTTATAACTAAATCTGAGGGGGTTGCGATGGGGAGGTTCCCTTGTGAGAAAACAACACTCCCTGCTGATCTTATACTGGTGGGTCCACCTCTCGTGACATCTAGTGGTCAGTTCCGCATTACACAGGGGTGTCCGAATACTTTTCATCAAACGGTGCACACCGCAAGTCACAATAAGGTTTGCGGTGGAGGGTCCTTCCGGCACCAGTTTAAGTTGCTCCCCTCCTCGTTCCATCAGCGAATAACTCATGGGACAAACGACTGCCGATAAACATCCATATGAACTCTGATCTCTCTGGTTTTCTCATCGTCGTCGTTTCGCGAGACGTGTCAGTGGAAGTAATAAATGTTGCCCGAACGCTGAAGGAGCTTCCAAGCCAAGGCACACTCCCGACTCTGTATTCTTAAGCTCCGTTCCGGCCGTACGTGGGGTTTGGACCCCTCCACCGTACTCCACACCTATAAATCCCTCTTCCGCCCTATCCTTTGTTACGCTCATCCGGCCTGGATCTCCGCCCTCCCACCCCTCCCCTACCTTTTATAAATCCCTTCAAATCCTTGAACGTCATGCACTCCACCTCACCTATCGCATCCGTCTCCCCTCCCCCACATGGCTCCTGTACGATCTCATTCCGTTCCCCCACCTCCTCCTTTTCCTTGAAAGGGTACGGGTCCTGCACACCTCCCGCAAACTCGATCCTCCTCGCCCATCCTCTCCAACCCCCACCCACTGCTGCACATGTATTCCCACGTTCCACCCGGTTTCCATCTATCCACCCTCCTTACCCTCTCCCAAGGTGGCTTCCGCCAGCTCCCTCTCCCTGATGATGACCTCCTCCCCTCCATCTACCCCTCCTACCAACTTTGATCCTCCCACCCTCTTCCTGTGTTTGCTCCTTTGGCACCCTCCCTCCCTTCTCTCCCTCTTTCCTGCCTCCTCCATTTCTCCCCACTCCTACCCTGGGCTTCCCCTCCCCTGTCCCTCTCCTCCTTCCCCCATCTCCTCAGCCATTGGCGTCCTTGTTCTCCCCTCTCCCCCACCTCACCCTTATTCCCCTCTTGGCAGGTGCCCGGACTCACACACGCTAAGTGGACATTCGCAAGCCAGAGATCATCGCCATCAGTGTCTCGTGTATGCCGTCGTGTTTAGTGTTCAGTGTTCCCCGTCACACTCCATCGTTCACCAGTGCCATCGACATCTTCAGTGTTTGTGCTTCGTATCAACAGTTTATAGTGTGGATTGTCATCGAGTGTGAACGGCTTCATGTTTTTTATGTTAATGTCTCTACTGTTTTTTCTCCGCCGTTTTGTTCCAACCCATGGGTCTTCTCTGTTCTATCATTGAACTATCTTTGGCTGAAGAGCGACGTACTGTGCTGCTGCCAGCCAACCTGTTATACTGGTATTAAAATCACAATAAAGGAAAAAAAAAACTAAAGGAGCGCGTGCTGTCGGAATTCCAGCATTTTACCTATGTACGATGCACAGTGCCCCTATTGTAGCATCTCCCAGTACGGTTCGTCGAGCGTCTCCAAGATGTTCTCGAAATTAGTGAACGATTCTGCGACGAAACCGCTCTGTACTTGATAGTGTCGTTCCGCCAATCAGACCTACTAACGGTCTCAAAGTAATGAGCATTACCCAAGAATCAGTGTTACAAGTGTTTTCCAAGCCAGTTACCTCGTGGATTGACTATTTTTTCCTATGAGTCTTCCAATTAATCTTAGCCTGGCATCTGCTCTTACTACAATTAGTGTTATACGGGACCTGTTCCGGAAGGTGACTCCTTGATATTTCAAGATGGTTTGTGTTCTCAGTGATTCATGTCTAATAAAATAATGGACAGTAATGAACTTTTTTGCCTATTATGCGAAATACTATAATCAATTTTACGCAAGCTTCTCTGCAATGGTCTTCTGATGCTGTAACCCTCCCATAGACAACAATATCATTAGCGAACAGCCCTATTTAGCTTCCGACGTAACCGTTTAGGTGAATTATACATATTGTGAACAGTAAGAGCCCAAGGACTCTTCCTCGTACTGTCTAATTATATAAAATCCTATAGCTATACCTAAAAGCAATATGAGATGACAAGAACATATGCAGATAGTAATAGCGTAAATGAATAGGAGACAGCTGGCCTTTGTGACCGAGCTGTTCTAGGCGCTTCAGTCCGAAACCGCGCTGCTGTTACGGTCACAGGTTCGAATCCTGCCTCGGGCATGGATGTTTGTGTTGTCATTAGGTTAGTTAGGTTTAAGTAGTTCTAAGTCCTAGGGGACTGATGACCTCAGAAGCTAGGTCCCATAGTGCTCAGAGCCAATTTTTTTAAATAGCAGACAGATTATTTTGGGAGGAGGCAACTGTTAGAATACAATGCATATGTGGAGGATTCCACATCACATTCTCCGGCATGGCCGATTGTTTAGACCATTAAGCTATTCTGCGTAACAGATGACATCAAAGGAAATTAGGAAGGTTCAGAATTCTGTAACGTAAGATCAATCAGAGGACGTGCATAAACACAAAGAATGTCAGTATTCGCAGAGTCAGTGTGAGAATAGAATGCGCTATTGAGTGGATAATACTAGCATTATGAGCACTCTGTGACGCCCACAATAGTGCATAAAATATACTTATGGGCCAATCTATTGACAACCGACCATCGCGAGATTGAAAATCTCCTGAGAGTTTTGTGGGCATACGACGGCGATAGGAAAATATGAACGCGGAGTAGAGATGAATGAGGAACCATTTTAGCGACGGTGTCAGCCCTAAATGGGGTAATCCATTAACATTACCAAAGGACAGAGTTCCATGGTACGACGCCTGTGAACGAGCTTCTCGGAAACGGTGAGGATGTGAAGGTTTTTACGTTATGAGAAGCAGCAGTTTTGTCTGTGATATTGTCGATAGTAAACACTTTCCCTGAGTAGTGTCATTATGGAGACTCTCTGGATTCCAAGGCTTGTATTGTTGTCAAACAGTCGGTGCGCAAGAGAGAGGCTTTGGTACCGAGCGTGGCTGGAAGCAGGTATCCATTGTTGTAATAGCCAAATTTTCGCAATCCCAGTTGCGGGGCTAATACTGCGATAGTGGCATGTCGTGTTTAGGGAACATATTTTAGTTTTGGATTTGTAAATTTCGTAACTTGCATTGTTTTCCTACTACGATACTCTTGCTTTAGTATCTCGTAAATGAATATATTCAAGAATGACTTACATCACCATTTACGCCATTTAATTTGTGTACACCGAATGCGAATTTCGTGTAAGGAATTAATTTCTGTGGAAGCTTTGCCTAAAGAACTAATTTCATAAACTTACTATTTGATTACACATTTCAATTATTTGTAAATAACAATGTCCAACGATGTAGATGTGTTCATAAATTTTCATTTCTGAAGTGCAATTAGTATTCAAAATATTCCTCATGTAGACTCTAAGTGCCATTGGATATTTAAGAGGCTGTTTTTGTTTTGTTTTGATTAAATGTAGCACTCTGGTATGGGAATGACAAGATTTATTTAAGTAATGATAAAGCAAATTGGTTTATTATAGCTCCTAGGGGTGGAACACAATTAGATGGCACACATTATGTATCTATTGTTGCAGACGTAAGACAGCTGATTATTAGTACCAGGAATTAAGTATTGTCTCCACAATTAAGTAACAATGATTGTCTATTCAGATTAGATTCAGTGAAACAATAACTGTATTGACTCACATTCTGATATTATTTACTTTCAGTGGCTGTGTAATTACTTTGCGTCGGAAATCTAAATATTGAGATTACATATAAAGTATGTACAGTAACAACAGTCACACATGGCATGTCAGATGCGTTGTACTGATAAAGGCTGCATGTAATGTATGTAGCAATGCATGTAGGTACTTAAGAAAAAAAGTTTCATATGCAGTACAACTAACGTATACTTACAGCCTGTAGCCAGCATATACATCAGGTATCTAAGGCAGTGTTCTTTAAAATGTTTTGGCTCTGAGCACTATGGGACTGCTGAGGTCATCAGTCCCCCAGAACTTAGAACTACTTAAACCTAACTAACGTATGGACATCACACACATCCATGCCCGAGGCAGGATTCGAACATGCGACTGTAGCGGTCGCGCGGCTCCAGACTGTAGCGCCTAGAACCGCTCGGCCACACCGACCGGCTAAAATGTTTTGCTCAAGAGCCTACGCTGACTTTGTGGTGTGACACCATGGGCCGCATGTGTACCTATGTCATTATTAATTGCTAACCTACACAGATTACTTTGTTTTGAGCCCCAAATATAGCTGTAGGAAGGGCGTGTTGAATTTTCAGCCGGCTTCCAAGGGCTGATTTTTAAATGTCAGCACCATTCGGAACACTTCCTGTTGACTGTTCTGTTTCACATTGCTGCTACCCTCGGCAGTCTCAAAGGTGTGACTCTGTAAGGGCCTGACGAAGCACTTATTATACTTAGGCGAGCGGACGATTAACTGATTAATGGCAGTAATTTCACTTCTATTTAAACACATTTGCAATGTTTGACACCATCACACAAGTTCACTGAATGCCTTGAATGTCAGTCTTCTACTCATTGCGATTTTTTGCGACGGCCTTAATTTAATTTACATATTCCTTGCTACAAATACTACCGCATTTGCACGCGACCGTCTCTATAATATGCATTCAGCAATCCAAGTTACTTCAGTGTCAAAACTCGTACCGTAGGAACAGACGGACGCAAGTCACGTATGCCCGTGTGTTGCAAGTACTGGAAGGCAAACATTAAAACGTTCCGCCCGCCGCATTAAAACTTCAGTGGCCGTCCTGCTTACCCCTCTGCACCTGAAGTAATCAGCCATCTTAATTAATCTCACGGCCAAATTCATCAACCGCAGTTGAAATTAAATAAAACTTAAAATATTATTGTCTCTGCTTGTATTTTTACTTGTTCTGAACAGGGTAACTACGTTATTGAGAAGCTCTTATTGGTGGTTAAGGGTTTTGGATTCGGTTGTTAGTTGCTAGATGAATATTATTATTCAGACAAAATACAAAATGTAAAATACGACTGGCCTCACAAACACTTAATTCGTGCCGTAGAAAGTTTCAAAGAAATGAAAAAGTAAAAACGTGAAAAACTTGCGCAGATGAAAAGTCACACTTAGTACAGAAAGCAAAATTTTAGACTGCATAGAAGTTGCAGTTGGTCGACTGCTGTCTTGCTACTGTGGTGGACATTAATGTAAAGTGTTTGAGGGACGCTGAGATCACGACTAAGCGACAGGATGTTGGATACCCAACCTCATCACAAAATGAGGTGTCCGAGGCGAGCAGGACGAGATTATTAATTACGATTGCAGTGTACAGAGGATCATGTTGAATGGACCGTTGATCAGTGGAATTCTGTCACCTGATCGGACAAGATCTACGGTCGTTTCGGGATACTCCGTCGTACAGGCTAACGGATTCTTAAAACGTGCAATACAACACAGACGCAGGCCACTGGAGGTAGTTTATGCTGTGAGGTGCATTTACCTGTGTTTCCATGGGAACTGTGGTAGCAATGCAAGGCAACGTGGCAGCTAAGGACTACACGAACATTACCGCGGGCCATCTGCGTCATTTCATAATTGGCCCAAATCGTGGTACAGTAGTTTAAGGAGTGGCCAACGGCCTTGCCGCAGTGGTAACACCGGTTCCCGTCAGATCACCGAAGTTAAGCGCTGTCGGGCTGGGCTAGCACTTGAATGGGTGACCATCTGGTCTGCCGAGCGCTGTTGGCAAACGGGGTGCACCCAGTCCTTGTGAGGCAACCTGAGGAGCTACTTGATTGAGAAGTAGCGGCTCCGGTCTCATGGTATCATAAATTGACATACGGCCGTGAGAGCGGTGTGCTGACTACATGGCCCTCCATATCCACATACAGTGATGCATGTAGATTTAGGATGACACGGCGGACGGTCTGTACCGTTGGGCCTTCATGGCCTGTTCAGAGTTTAGTTTCAGTTTTTAATGTAAGGGGCACAACAGCTCACACTGATGTCTTGGTCACCGTATTCCTCAACACAATGAAACACATCTGTGGCGCTATCAGGAGCCAGCTCCGTATTGACAAACCACCGATCCGTAATTAATGGGAACTACGTGACCTGTGCATAGACATCTGGTGTCACAGACCTCCGAAAATTTATCAGGAACTCGTCAAACGCAGCTGAACTGCAACCGTACTGCATTAAAAAGTTGGACCAACGTCATATTAAGCGGTTAGACGTTATGTTTTAGCTCATCAGCATTTACAGGTCATTAGAGAACATTCCATTGTTCCAAGGGTGGTAGTACAGACCAAAACAATACAGTACTCTCCAGTAAACATGTCATCTAAAATGCATCCCTCGAGAACTATGAACACGTTTTTACCTTCGCAAAGGTAGAAGCATATTCTTTTACACGAAAAATTGAAAACATAATCTCGTGTTGCGGTCTGTCCAATAGAAGCAACACTCGAATCCGTGTCCCGTTTGGGCCTCCATTACGATAGCGAGTGCAAAAATAAAACTACAAAGTCGAAGCATTTCACACATCAAAACACAGCTGCTTCCATTTGGAACTAATGTATGTGCCGCACTTCGCAAGAGCAGTGAATACAGCGTTCAGTAATCATACCAGTTGATGTTTATTATACGCCGTATCCATGGGCAAAAACAAGGAAATGTAGTCTCATTAGCCTACTGCATTCAGTAGGCCTTTTGTAACAGCAGAGAGCTTTCAGTAGAGCAGATGTGATTCACAGTACCGAAGACGGACAAGTGCTAATACCTCTTAAGGTCCAAATTTTGAATCCCGTGTTTGTGGATTAGTGTAATTTCTGACACCGCCAGATAAGAGAGACACAGCTAAAGACTTCAATGATTTTTCATTATGTAATAAAATATACACGATAACTGGTTTGGTCGATTAGCAACAATATTCAGATGTATGGAAACAACAGAACAACGATAAAAATTTCTTCAGTTAATATCAAAAGCTTTTAACAAAGAACGTAATAGGTAATTTGGGTTTCTTTTACTGCTTTTAATATTTTAATTTTTATATAAAAATTATGTTTTTTTAGATATTGCTGTGGTTTCACATTAACTGAAAGGCAATTTATCCATTTCTTCCGTTGTTTCCGTAGATTTGATTGTTTCCTAATCAACTGAAACCAGTTATCATAGAGTTGTTATATAATACTGCGAACAAGAACACTGACATTTATAATAACTAATCTTGTGTGGATAAATGAAGTGTCACTGCAAAATCCAAAGGATACACTGATTTCATATACCGTAGAATGTGAACTTTTGTTTGTAGGTTAATTTTATTGTAATTTTCAAACTCTAATTAAGTATTCTTGTATTATTCTTTCTAGCACTAAATAACGTTTGTTATATCTCTATTCTAATGAATGGAGTAGATGGGTATCAGCATGCGAGAGTAGATGTTGTTGGAAATCAAAAGACTAATAGTACAAATTAGGCGAGGCAACGCTCCATTCAGAAGTTGTAACACCCTTCACTCCTGCAAGAGTTGATGTTTAACATCATTCTGAAGTACTTTTAGAGGCAATATTATTAGGCATATATATGGCTTTACCGTAGGAATAAAGACAGCGTTTCAAGACAAATGAAAGTTATTGGAAATGCTCTAACTTTCATCGGGGAAGTTCAAATGGTTCAAATGGCCCTGACCACTATGGGACTTAATTATTGAGGTCATCAGTCCCCTAGGACTTAGAATTACTTAACCCTAACCAACCTAACGACATCACAAACATCCATGCCTGAGGCAGGATTTGAACCTGCGTCCGTAGCAACAGCGCGGTTCCAGACTGAAGCGCCTAGAACCGCTCTGTCACCACGGCCGGCCTCATTGGGGAAGAATTTTATTTAACTGTGTATAGCTGATAAAATGCTTACTACTTTATTTTCAAACAAAACTGAACATCCAAGCTGCCCGGTCAGAAGTAGCAGTATTAGGATGAAGTTTTATAAAACTGCCACGCAGGAAAACCGCTTATACTCACACCACAACTTCTACGCCCACGTTATGCGGTTTTTATTCTTTGTGTTCAATACCTTTAATGCTCGTAGGAATCCAATGTACCAGTTTCTCATATTCGGAGATGTTGATCTTATCTAGTGTACGCGAAGATGATGGGAAACAGCGTCTTTCATTTCAATATACATGCGTCGGTGTTCAAGTGGTTTAGCTCAGTGTGTCAAAAATTTAGTATAATCTTACATTTCAGAGACGTCTGTTTTAACTATAGACAGCGAGCCAAGTGTTGTGGGAACATTTACTTTTATTGTGTTTGTGTGAAAAATGCTTAGCTGTGAATTAAACTGCGAGTCACACCGGACAAATTGGTGAGATGTGAGCATTTACCAGATAGTGACAAACGCGCTAAAGCCTTTAACAAGTCTGTTTCAATTGGCTCGTGTAAGAGAAATTGGTGTCGTCGGAAGCACCGTGAGCGGGGCGACTACTCTGTCTGCCGTCCTGCACCCTTCCTCGCACCCCCACCCCCACGCCCTACTCCCACCCTCTAACACTCTGTTGGCTGGCTGCGTTCCCTGACGGTGCCGGCGATATTGAATTTCCCACCAGCCGCACTGTCAGCGGCCGTCGCCAAGAGAAGCCCTGGCCTCCAGACATAACCATTAGGCAGGCGTCCAACAAATATTTTTCTTTATTTTCTTCCCAGACTCCTGTGACTTTTTTCATATTTTACACTACTTTAGGTGATGTGTGTTCGTGCGGAGGGGGAAGGAACCGCAAGGAAATTCGCTGACGTGTTTATGCCTCCGCATAACTGTGGTAGCAGCAAGATTGTAAGGCCGAAAGAGGCTTCTCAGCTTGTGATATCTCGCTCCATCTATTCCGAAAACAAAATTTCAAGCCTGTCTGGTTTCTTTGGTGCGGCTGCTGGAACGTGCACACAAATCAGACAATACGAGAAACAAGTGATTTTCGAGATTTCATTTTTCACTCAACGATGTGGAGGTTTCTAGGGATACATACCGTGTTTAACGCAAAAAAGAATTCGTGGAAAGATTAACAAGGTGTCAGCGAATGGTAGTAATCAAAAGGGCATATTTGGCCCAGCAATATACTTTTATTAACCAAGACATCTTACAGCACTCTACGCTGAAAGTGCAGTCTGTTCCTTGTTAAGAACAAATTTTCGCTAGGTAACATCGTACATACTCAGCATATCGTGATAGCTCTACAAAATCCTAGTACTAGTAGCTGAAATAATTGCTGATGTTTTCATGTACATGTTTCGCAAGTGTTTGCTGTGGATGAGTCCAGCATTGGTGGTTCATTTTTGGATGTTTATGCGACAGTGTAGACGATGCAGTACGGCTCCAGCAACATTGGCCTTCCTTTTACCATATCAAAGGGCTGAGGGCTGCTTGTAGAACATTGTGAAGTTTTATGTCACTGTTACCTTTTCAAGAGTGGTAGTTCACTGTTAAACCGATACAACGTTCTACTTCAATGCACTTACAAACACAAAGCAAACAAATCAACTTCTCATAGTCGGAGTTCACAGTCATACAGAGCTTTTGAAGGAAGAAAGTATTTATTTCACAACTGAAGTTTCGACTTTTGTGCCATTTTCAAATGGCGCTTCAGGAGATTCTGATTCAGCTCTTGTCAGATCTTAAAAGTCTACTATATGTATACATTTATTGTGAAAAATAAACCTTTTCACTGTAGAAATACTGTGATATGTATACATGCCGGAGGATTTTAAAGTCTGAAATGTGTTGAAAGAAAGTCTTTTGCAGTACCACTCGAAAATGGCCCATAGGTCAAAATTACAAATGTGAAACAAATCATTTCTATAGTCACGGCGAATATAATGTCCTCTAAAACACAAAACAATTATGTTCAAACCGTTCAAATGGCTCTGAGCACTATGGGACTTAACATCTGTGGTCATCAGTCCACTAGAACTTAGAACTACTTAAACCTAACTAACCTAAGGACATCAGACACATCCCTGCCCGAGGCGGGATCCGAACCTGCGACCGTAGCGGTCACGTGGTTCCAGACTGAAGCGCATAGAACCGCACGGCCACAACGGCCGGCAAAACAATTAGCGATAAACTTATCTATTCGTGTCCTATGGAAATACTGCTCAAATACTCTTAAAATATTTTTGATATGATGGTTCACAGTACGAAATGAGAGACAGTCCTTCCATTTAAGCCAGCTGCCTAGACACAGTGTAACAAAGTTTAAAAACCCGTGATTTGGTCGTAAATTTTTTCACAACCATATCAACTGAGTCATGCTAATTGCCAATAAATTAGCATATTACACAAATGTTCTCGCGTTTATTTTTGACAATATTAGTTTATGTAGCCGAAAATACATGTTTGACGATGACTTGGGTTCTACTCGTGTCTAATGATTTATAATACTTGTAACATTTGATAATGGACTAAGGCGGAAATCTAGATTGTGAAATAAAACCTGTTCTACAGTCAAAATAGCGGTTATATCTTTAAAAAAAATTTACATGAGTGTGACTCGATACGAAGGTAAAAGATTAACCAGACGAAGCGTTGGTTCAAAGAAGCTTTTCGAGCAATTGGCGTGGAACGATTGAGGGAAGCCATGACATCCCGGATCAATACTGCAGGAGGGGGATTAAGCTCATGTCTTCTGGATCATCTTACATTTTTGTCACCGGTAATGAATGGATTGTGATGAAGTCCCGATTTATCAAGCGGAAAAAGTGGTGACAATGAGTAGATACCGTTAAAACATCCAGGACAGATAGTGAAATTGTCAGTATTAATAAATTTTAGTTATATAGAGACGGGCAATTGTGGAACATATAAATCGAAGACTTTATCCCCATAGTTGCTTCCACGTCTTGAACAGGCACGCCATTGTTTGCTGTTTGTAAGTCATTAACTTGTAGAACAAGGAATAGTATGTCTGGTGCTACTAAATATAACAACTTTACTCGTAAATCAACGAGTAATTGAATCAAATATTCTGACCTAGAATCCGATAGGATGAATTATTAGCCAAAGTAGTTGCAAACCCACCCGAAAAAGGAAAGGGTTTTCTCTGATATTCACCTTAATCCTTGTCAATAGCTCAATAAATTTAGAGAAATTTTACGGAAGGAAAAAAACAAACATGGCTCATTCAGGGAAAAGAGGGAAGTATCATCTACCCAGGAGGAAAGTAAATAAACAATCTTGTGACGCATTTTGCTACAGAAAGGAGGACTAGCAATACTGTTGACAGTAAAATGGCTCCTTTGCGCCGTAAGAATTTCCGAGATGCTGGTAATAAATTATCTGAGTCTTGGAGAAGCTATTTCCGATTACAAATGGGCTATCAACAAGTGTCCGATTGCCGTAACTCCCGATGTCCCCTCTCGTCAGTTAACGTCAAGCGCGTTGTTCGATGGAATGAGGGAACTTTTAGTGTTTTTTTTTATAGGTCGTCATTACATCATATGGAAGTGTCTGCTGTTCGACGTCAATGAGCTTCACTTCAGGATAATACAACTAGATCAAGGTAGGTCTTACGATGCTGTCCGTCTTCTTTCTGTGATATGCAGTGTTAAATGAAAATTAATTCCTACAGACACAAACACACTACATAGAAGTATCTGCAGTAATGCAGTTATCGCAGAAATTTCACGAAACGCTATTGCTTCACCAACTGCTTCGCTTCCCCAGGGACTTGAAATGTGAGCATAAGCCTCGCAGAAAGACTCGTAAACCTTCAATTGTTTTATATGTATGGACACAGTGGGTGGACACTCATTCACACATTATAACAGTCTGTTGATTCGGAGACAAAAACTTTCACAGTGAGTGGACCTTGATTTAAGTCAATGGGGAATGTCGTAAATTTGCGCAGGATAGGATTCGAACTAGTCAGATGTGCTGATCCTTATACATTTTTCCGTAAAGGAACCCATAAAATAGGGGCCTCTTCGCCACAGCCACTTTTCTCTAAAAACAAAACTACACTATATAATCAAAAGTGTCATGACACCCAAAAAAACATACGTTTTTCGTATTAGGTGCATTGTGATGTCACCTACTGCCAAGTACTCCATATCAGCGACCTCAGTAGGCATCAGACATTGTGAGAGAGCTGAATGGGGCGCTCCACGGAACTCACGTACTTCGAACATGGCCAGGTGATTGGGTGTCACTTGTGTCATTCGTCTGTATGCGATATTTCCACACTCCTAAACATCCCTAGGTCCACTGTTTCAGATTTGATAGTGAAGCGCACAGGCCGACCTCGTCTGTTGACTGACACGGAACGTCGACAGTTGAAGAGGGTCGTAATGCGTAATAGGCGGACATACAGGGTGTTACAAAAAGGTACCGCCAAACTTTCAGGAAACATTCCTCACACACAAAGAAAGAAAATATGTTAGTGGACATGTGTCCGGAAACGCTTACTTTCCATGTTAGAGCTCATTTTACTACTTCTCTTCAAATCACATTAATCATGGAATGGAAACACACAGCAACATAGCGTAACAGCGTGATTCAAACACTTTGATACAGGAAATGTTCAAAATGTCCTCCGTTAGCGAGGATACATGCATCCACCCTCCGTGGCATGGAATCCCTGCTGCGCTGATGCAGCCCTGGAGAATGGCGTATTGTATCACAGCCGTCCACAATACGAGCACGAAGAGTCTCTACATTTGGAACCGGGGTTGCGTAGACAAGAGCTTTCAAATGCCCCCATAAATGAAAGTCAAGAGGGTTGAGGTCAGGAGAGCGTGGAGGCCATGGAATTGGTCCGCCTCTACCAATCCATCGGTCACCGAATCTGTTGTTGAGAAGCGTACGAGCTCTTCTACCGAAATTTGCAGGAGCTCCATCGTGCATGAACCACATGTTGTGTCGTACTCGTAAAGGCACATGTTCTAGCAGCACAGGTACAGTATCGCATATGGAATCATGATATAGGTGGAAGAACATGGGGCCCAATCAAGACATCACCAACAATGCCAGCCCAAACGTTCATAGAAAATCTGTGTTGATGACGTGATTGCACAATTGCGTGCGGATTCTCGTCAGCCCACACATGTTGACCGTGAAAATTTACAATTTGATCACGTTAGAATGAAGCCATACTGACGAAACTAAAATGAGCTCTAACATGGAAATTATGCGTTTCCGGACACATGCCCACATAACATCTTTTCTTTATTTGTGTGTGAGGAATGTTTCCTGAAAGTTTGGCCGTACCTTTTTGTGACACCGTGTATATTCAGACCATCACATAGGAATTCCAAACTGCATCAGGATCCACTGCAAGTACTAAGACGGGTAGGCGGGAGGTGAGAGAAGTAAATGCAAAACTACGCCTCGTTTGGTGTAAGGAGCGAAAACATTGGACGATTGAATAGTGAAAAAACGTTGTGAGGAGTGACGAATCATGGCACACAATGTGGCGATCCGATGGCAGGGTGTGGGTATGGCGAATGCCCGGTGAACGTCATCTACCAGCGTGTGTGGTGCCAACAGTAAAATTCGGAGACGGTGGTGTTATGGTGTGTTTGTGTTTTTCATGGAGGGGGCTAGCACCCCATATTGTTTTGCGTGGCACTATCACAGCACTGGCCTACATTGATGTTTTAAAATCATTCGCGCTTCCCACTGTTGAAGAGCAGTTTAACACGATCGAGCAGCTGTTCATAGTGCACAGCCTGTGGCGGAGTTGTTACACGACAATAACATCCCCGTTAAGGTTCTGGCCTGAACAGAGTCATGACGTAAATCCTATAGAACACCTTTGGGATGTTTTCGGACGAGGTCTTCCCGACAGGCCTCACCGACCGACATCGTTATCTAAGTGCATCACGTCGTGATAAATGGGCTGCCATTTCCCAAGAAACCTTCCGGCACCTGATTGAACGTATGCCTGAGAGAGTGGAAGCTGTCATCAAGGCTAAGGTTGGGCCAACACCATATTTAATTCCATCATTTCCGATGGAGGGCGCCACGATGTTTAAGCTGTTTTCAGCCAGGTGTATCTGCAGCCCGGTGTATTTTCAGGACTCCAGGCGTTCTCCCCCAACTACGTTTAGCCCAGAAGTTCTACCTAAACTAAAAAAGAAGTAAAGGGAAGGAGGGAGAGGGTAACTAATGTATATATCGGACAATTTCTGTAATTTTTCCCAATTACCTGTTTGTGAAGTCCATGGAAGGCGCCCGTAGCTGTGGTGAAATAAATCCATGTCTTTTCGAAAAAAAGGCGAATACCTTTATCGGATCATAGTATCAAAATAGTGCATCAGACCAACTGCCCATTGAGGGATATTCCAACTGCATTGCGGAGCGTAGAAAGTGTTCCAAAACGAGCTGGAAAAACGGTGTCCGTATTTCGGATTACGGGCCATAGCACATTGTCGTTTGTTCGCGGCAGTCCAAAATTCGAGAACACTCCTCTCACCAGTGGGATAAAAACATTGAACTGCAAGGCCATGGAACCAATTCACAGAGTGAGTCATTGTCTGCAGGTAGTACCCATCTTATGGGAACAAAAATCGTTTGCATTGTTATTCGGTCAGGAGCAGCTTGTGTGAGGAGTGGCAGAATTCTCTGAACCAAGTGCCACACATCTACTGATGGGCTACAAAGACACGATGATCGTCCATGTCTAATATCCTGCACGTGACGCAAAGTGGAGAGTCCGCGAGGGGAACTCGATAGAGACAGGAGCGATTGCCGGTCGGAGTGACCGTGCGGTTCTAGGCGCTACAGTTTGGAACTGAGCAACCGCTACGGTCGCAGGTTCGAATCCGGCCTCAGGCATGGATGTGTGTGATGTCCTTAGGTCAGTAAGGTTTAATTAGTTCTAAGTTCTAGGCGAATGATGACCTCAGAAGTTAAGTCGCATAGTGCTCAGAGCCATTTGAACCATTTGAACAGGAACGATTCAGTTGTTTCTCATTGACGGCGACGTACCACGCTGAGTGCAGCAGTGTCAGGGAAAGGGACTCTCACCCCCGCCATATACTCCATATACTGCGCCACATGTAGTGAACTTCTGTTCAGTCACGGTGGGAGCGCGGGCCAGTGGCATCTTACTGTAGACCACCCTCGTCGACAACAAGCTCATAGTCGGCAAAGAGGCAGAAAAGTAGTTGTTCTAAAAAAAAAAAAATTGATAGAAAGGCATCGGGAAGTCCGACAATGCACCGGAGGAGCGTATGAGGTCGGCGCATATGCATCAGGCAGTGAGCTGGTGTGGTATGTCTCGAGCCCCATCCGGAATATGGTAAGGACCCATACCCCCTAAAGCCTTGGAAAGGGGGGGGCTCTGAAGGTCATCCACTGGCTAACAAACGAACCCATCACAGCTGACAGGCAGTGATACAGGGGCTGCGGGACCAGAAGAGTTTGCACCGCGTGAAGGGTCCGTGATGCTATGTAGGAGTTGACGTAGCACGTATGCTGCGGAGGAAGCGGAGGCAATGTTCATCGACTCCAAACCTGATCCCCTGTAGTAGATGTAAGCAGAAGTCTGATCTGAGGGCCACAGAGGACCATAGGTCAGCTATGAAATAGATTCCAAGGCAGCTTAAGGTATCGGCCACATTGAGGAGGTCAACGCAATCCCTCTTGCAGACCTGGACCTATATTCATATCTCACGATTTATGTACATTAAGGAGGCTGCCTGACGCCTCGCCATACGTCGCCACCCACGGAAGCGCCGCCCAGGCGTATTCGCACTTTGAAGCCAGAATACCACATTTCCCACACAGACAGTAGAGCAAAGTCGATGTCTACCTAGCGACCTACGCATCAGTCGTTGTCGTAGTCCAGATAACAATGAAAATATCCACGGGTGTACTGCCAGTCTACAGTGTCCAACGGTCACAATATTTCGGCGAACATACATGTCGCCATCATCAGGTGAACTGACGGACTGAACTCCTGTGAACGAGCCGGCACGGAGATCCGTACGCTATGGCTGCTCAGAGGGAACTGGGTTCGGTCACGGCGGCGGCCGATTTAAATACCCTCCGCCAGCAGCGCGCTCCCTCCGCTGTCCGCGCCGCGCGCCACGGTCGCGAGGTGGAACAGATTGCGACGGCATCTGAGATGACGTCGGTGTGATGGCTCTGTCCGCCGTGGTCATCACAACTATACGTTTGCTTGATTTACTCTTGATTAACCCAATCGCTGGTTCCCAAGATTTGCTAAGATTATAGCCACAGTCACGGTTTATGAGGTCGTAATTGGTGCGAATTTCGATGGCCTCTCTAACAACGCTGTCCCAGTATCTCGACGTCTGTACCAGAATCCTCGTACGTTCATATTTCAGAGCGTGATTTTCTGACAAACAATGTTCAGCGACCGCCGACTTGCTCGGATACATCAGTCGAGTGTGCCTCTGGTGTTCATGGCATCGATCCTCGACGGTATGCATCGTCTGACCAATATACGACTTGCCACATTGACACGAAATCTGGTACACGCCGGCCTTCCTCAAACCGAGGTCATCTTTGGCGCTCCCCACCAGTGCACGAGTTTTATTCGGAGGACAAAACACATTTCCGACCCGGTGTTTCTTCAAAATGCGGGCGATTTTCCCCGAGAGTACGCCTGTATATGGAATAAACGCAGTGCCTACCTCCTCCCTCGTGATTTCATCCATCTCCACAGGTTGAGCTGTAGTGGTTGGGTGGAGAGCACTTTGAATGTGCCACTCTGAGTACCCATTTTTTAGAAATACAGTTCTCAGATATTCCAATTCCTGGGGTAGACTCTCTGCGTCAGAGATAGTGCGCGCCCTCTGTGAAGGGTGGTGGCAGCTGTCTGCGTGCAAATACAGATCAGTGTGCGTTGTCTTCCGATACACCCCACGACCTAGGGCGCCGTCAGCCCTTCTCTTGACCACGACGTCAAGGAAAGGTAATTTAACCTCCGTTTCAGTCTCCATAGGGAATTTGATGTTGGGGTATATGGAGTTTAGATGTGTAAGGAAGTCAAGGAGTTTATCCATACCATGTGGCCAGATGACGAATGTGTCGTCCACGTAACGGAAAAAGCAAGTAGGTTTCCATTAGGATGACGACAGGGCTTCCCCCTCGAAGTTCTCCATGCACAAATTCGCTACCACCGGTGAGAGTGGGCTACCCATGGCGACTTCCTCCGTTTGTTCGTAGTATTCCCCATTAAAAGGAAAATACGTGGAAGTCAAGACATGCCTAAAAAGTTCAGTGGTCTTCTCGTCAAACTTCTGACTAATCAGTTCTGGTGACTCTCGCAGGGGTACCCTCGTAAACAAGGAAACGACGTCAAAACTCACCGTGATATCTGACTCATCAAACCTGAAGATATCATGGCGTTTAACAAAATCCACGGTATTACGGATGTGATGATGGCATTTACCCACATAAGGACTTAATATTCCCGTCAGGTATTTGGCCAACAACTATGTAGGTGCCCTGATGTTGCTGACAATGGGGCGTAATGGTACCCCCTCTTTGTGAACCTTCGAGATTCCATATAGTTTAGGCGGTACCGAACGTTGGGGTAACAATTTCTTAGCGTCACCCTCCGGTAAATCTGCGTCCTTGAGAAGCGACCTCGTCTTGTTCTCCACCTTCTTTGTAGGGTCAACGCTGACCTTCCGAAGGGAATCGTCATTTAGCAGGCTCTGCATCTTATCCTTATGGGAGACAACAACTGTAGCGTAGCCTTTGTCAGCCGGTAAGACAATTTCAGAGCGCTCCCTCAGATCACGAAACACGTTGCAGCTCGACTTCCGCCTGAATCAGCTGAGGAAATACGCCGTGAAACTTGTCGTGCGTTGACGAAATCCAAGCCGATGAAGTCAAATGTCACCAGTAAAGAGAGGGCGGCCATTCAGGCTTCACAAAATACCTTTCCATTGTTACTTAAAAGTTTCAAATGCGTTTCGATAGTTTATAAATAAACCAATTCGCGAAAAAGTACGATAGGTCATTAGTAATTTCAGCTAACACTCATGTAATATACGTAATCAGAGCCGATCTTTTAAAGTTTAATGATTTTAGACTCTTAATTACTTAAAAATAACGAGTATTTTGTTAGAATGTTGATAGAAACGCTCTTTCTTTTCTTTTTGTTGTTATAATCATTCACAGTGACATATTTGTAACAATGGAAAAAAGGCTCTTCCCACAAAAGAAAACAGTCTATTATGAATTCACATTCCACTCGGATGCGTCCTACTGATTATTCAGTAAAACATAATCACTATATCCGAAACTAAAACCACTCAATAATTCTATTATATGAAATTAACCCGTAAACAAATCACGCCAAAGCGAACGATTGACCATACTGAAACCTAACCAGCTCTCAGTACATTTGTAAGAAAATCGGTGGGAGACTCGATCGGTAATAGGTCTCAGTAGCTGACTAAATAGCAACTTCGATTAAACAACAGAAAACGACGTCAGTACCGAAGCTAACGTACAGCGCGACACACAAGAGGGCCACTGACCACAGCCCGTGGAAGTTGGCGGCTGACCGTCGTACACTACGATCAGCCGCAAACGGCCATTCATCAAGTAAGAAGGAATGTTTTTTGTCAGTTACAGCTTGATCTAACGGACTCTATTTACGACTCGGTAGGTCTCAAGGGCCTACCACTTCTCTGCGGCTTGACTAATGACGTTTCCTTATGATCTGAAGGCAGATAATACGTCTTACGCTACCACAAAAGCAAATTCGAAAACTCTAGGAGTGTGGAGGCTGACCCTACGTGATCAACCGAAACACGGCCATCAGGTTGCATCAATTTCTTTACCTCGGTGAAACAACGCACACCATCAGTGCAAACGTCTTCAGTTCATACACTCCTGGAAATTGAAATAAGAACACCGTGAATTTATTGTCCCAGGAAGGGGAAACTTTATTGACACATTCCTGGGGTCAGATACATCACATGATCACACTGACAGAACCACAGGCACATAGACACAGGCAACAGAGCATGCACAATGTCGGCACTAGTACAGTGTATATCCACCTTTCGCAGCAATGCAGGCTGCTATTCTCCCATGGGGACGATCGTAGAGATGCTGGATGTAGTCCTGTGGAACGGCTTGCCATGCCATTTCCACCTGGCGCCTCAGTTGGACCAGCGTTCGTGCTGGACGTGCAGACCGCGTGAGACGACGCTTCATCCAGTCCCAAACATGCTCAATGGGGGACAGATCCGGAGATCTTGCTGGCCAGGGTAGTTGACTTACACCTTCTAGAGCACGTTGGGTGGCACGGGATACATGCGGACGTGCATTGTCCTGTTGGAACAGCAAGTTCCCTTGCCGGTCTAGGAATGGTAGAACGATGGGTTCGATGACGGTTTGGATGTACCGTGCACTATTCAGTGTCCCCTCGACGATCACCAGTGGTGTACGGCCAGTGTAGGAGATCGCTCCCCACACCATGATGCCGGGTGTTGGCCCTGTGTGGCTCGGTCGTATGCAGTCCTGATTGTGGCGCTCACCTGCATGGCGCCAAACACGCATACGTCCATCATTGGCACCAAGGCAGAAGCGACTCTCATCGCTGAAGACGACACGTCTCCATTCGTCCCTCCATTCACGCCTGTCGCGACACCACTGGAGGCGGGCTGCACGATGTTGGGGCGTGAGCGGAAGACGGCCTAACGGTGTGCGGGACTGTAGCCCAGCTTCATGGAGACGGTTGCGAATGGTCCTCGCCGATACCCCAGGGGCAACAGTGTCCCTAATTTGCTGGGAAGTGGCGGTGCGGTCCCCTACGGCACTGCGTAGGATCCTACGGTCTTGGCGTGCATCCGTGCGTCGCTGCGGTCCGGTCCCAGGTCGACGGGCACGTGCACCTTCCGCCGACCACTGGCGACAACATCGATGTACTGTGGAGACCTCACGCCCCACGTGTTGAGCAATTCGGCGGTACGTCCACCCGGCCTCCCGCATGCCCACTACACGCCCTCGCTCAAAGTCCGTCAACTGCACATACGGTTCACGTCCACACTGTCGCGGCATGCTACCAGTGTTAAAGACTGCGATGGAGCTCCGTATGCCACGGCAAACTGGCTGACACTGACGGCGGCGGTGCACAAATGCTGCGCAGCTAGCGCCATTCGACGGCCAACACCGCGGTTCCTGGTGTGTCCGCTGTGCCGTGCGTGTGATCATTGCTTGTACAGCCCTCTCGCAGTGTCCGGAGCAAGTATGGTGGGCCTGACACACCGGTGTCAATGTGTTCTTTTTTCCATTTCCAGGAATGTAGTTTATGCACACGACGCTGCTCGCAATAGTCAGGTGAACTCATACAACACTGTGATGCGCGAGATGAAATTCGTCACGTATGGACTGTTTTACTTCGTGCGCTCTGGGTCGTTCTCGTGCCCCCTGAAACGTGGACTTTATGCTCGCACGGCGGTAATATAACACCGTTGCAGGTCAGAACTTACAAGAGAAATAGCGACGTATTACTGCACGCTAACGTATAAACAACAAGTCCGCGTAGCGCTGGTGGGAGCACCGGGAAACTTTTGTCACTTAAAAAAAAAACTAAGTACATGATATAAATTTTATTATATACATCTGAAAAAGCGACTTATATACTACTTTTCCTCATAGTCACCAAACACATTGAGGCACTTATCATAGCAGTGGACAAGCTTTGAAAGACTTTCGTCGTTAAATTCTGCCGCCTGAGACTTCAGCCACTAAGTTACGCCCCCCTGGACTTCCACGTCGTCACCAAAGCGCTGCGTTCCAAGCCAGTTCTTCATCTTGGTAAACAAGTACAAGGTGCTTGGTGCAAGACCGGGGCTGTAGGAAAAATTTCCCATTTGAATGAATTAAGGAATTCTTTAGTGCGGTCTGCCGTAATGAGTTCGGGCATTGCGTGCAAAGACAAAATTTTGGACGTCAGCCCAAATTCAAATGGCTCTGAGCACTATGGGACTAAACATCTGAGGTCATCAGTCCACTAGAACTTAGAACTACTTAAACCTAACTAACCTAAGGACATCACACACATCCATGCCCGAGGCAGGATTCGAACCTGCGACCCTAGCAGTCCCGCGGTGCCGGACTGAAGCCCTTAGAACAGGCCGGCTTGGACGTCAGCTTTCCCTGGCTTTTGTTTTGAACTGCTCTTCTAAGACTGTGCAATGTTTGACAGTATCTGACAGAATTATGGTGGCTCAAGGTTAGAGAAAATCAATAAGAAGTATACCTTACCTACCCCAAAACACTGGCGCCACAACTTCCTTGCTGACGAGGTTTGCAAACATTTTCTTGGATTCTGGGGGGACCCTCTGCGCCCCCACTCCATGGACTGTAATTTTGTCTCGCAATTGACATGTTTTACCCAAGTCTCGTCACCGGTTACTATTCGATCCAGTAATGAATCATCATGTTTGTGGTAGGCCTCCAGAAATGTCAACTTGACCCCTTTTCCTATTTCTTTTATGGAGCACTGTAAGCATTTTGGGCACCCATCGTACACATAATTTGTGGGAGACTACCTATTGAGTGACAATTTCAAACAACAAAGTCCGTGAAACTTGTCAAGAAGCAAGCGAAAGCTCGGTTATTGTGAAGCGACGGTTTTCACGATCGCGTTTCATCAAGTTTAGCGACAAGATATACATCTACATCTACATGATTACGCTGCAATTCACAACACCTAAACCTTTCTGTTCGAGCTCTGATTTCTCTTATTTTATTTTGATGATCATTCTACCTATGTAGGTTGGGCTCAACAAAATATTTTCGCATTCGGAAGAGAAAGTTGGTGACTGAAATTTCGTAAATAGATCTCGCTGCGACGAAAAACGTCTTTGCTTTAATGACTTCCATCCCAACTCGCGTATCATATCGACCACACCCTCTCCCCTATTACGTGATAATACAAAACGAGCTGCCCTTGTTTGCACCCTATCGATGTCCTCCGTCAATCCCACCTGGTAAGGATCCCACACCGCGCAGCAATATTCTAACAGAGGACGAAAGAGTGTAGTGTAAGCTGTCTCTTTAGTGGACTTGTTGCATCTTCTAAGTGTCCTGCCAATGAAACGCAACCTTTGGGTCGCCTTCCCCATAATATTATCTATGTGGTTTTTCCAACTGAAGTTGTTCGTAATTTTAACACCCAGGTACTTAGTTGAATTGACAGCCTTGAGAATTGTACTTTTTATCGAGTAATCGAATTCCAACGGATTTCTTTTGGAACTCATGTGGATCACCTCCCACTTTCCGTTATTTAGCATCAACTGCCACCTGCCACACCATACAGCAATCTTTTCTAAATCGCTTTGCAACTGATACTGGTCTTCGGATGACCTTACTTGACGGTAAATTACAGAATGATTTGCGAACAACCTAAGAGAACTGCTCAGATTGTCACCCAGGTCATTTACATAGATCAGGAACAGCAGAGGTCCCTGGACGCTTCCCTGGGGAACACCTGATATCACTTCAGTTTTACTCAATGATTTGCCGTTTATTACTACGAACTGCGACCTTCCTGACAGGAAATCACGAAAACAGTCGCACAAATGAGACGGTACCCCATAGGTCCGCAGCTTGATTAGAAGTCGCTTGTGGGGAACGGTGTCAAAATCTTTCCGGAAATCTAGAAATATGGAATCAACTTGAGATCCCCTGTCGATAGCGGCCATTACTTCGTCCGAATAAAAAGCTAGCTGCGTTGCACAAGAACGATGTTTTCGGAAAGCATGCTGATTACGTATCAATAGATCGTTCCCTTCGAGGTGATTCATAATGTTTGAATACGGTATATGCTGCAAAACCCTACTGTACACCGACGTCAATGATATAGGTCTGTAGGTCGATGGATTACTCCTACTACCCTTCTTAAAAACTGGTGCGACCTGCGCAATTTTCCAATCTGTAGGTACAGATCTATCGGTGAGCGAGCTGTTGTATATGATTGCTAAGTAGGGTGCTATTGTATCAGCGTAATAGGAAAGGAACCTAATCGGTATACAATCTGGACCTGAAGACTTGCCCGTATCAAGCGATTTGAGTTGCTTCGCAACGCCTAAGGTATCTACTTCTAAGAAACTCATGCCAGCGGCTGTTCGTGTTTCAAATTCTGGAATATTCCATTCGTCTTCCCTGGTGAAGGAATTTCGGAAAACTGCGTTTAATAACTCCGCTTTAGCGGCACAGTCGTCGGTAACAGTACCATCGGCACTGCGCAGCGAATGTATTGACTGCGTCTTGCCGCTTGTGTACTTTACATACGACCAGAATTTCTTCGGATTTTCTACCAAATTTCAAGACAATGGGTAAGTTTGGAACCTATTAAAGGCATCTCGCATTGAAGTCCGTACCAAATTTCGCGCGTCTGTAAATTTTAGCCAATCTTCGGGATTTAGCTTTCTTCTGAACTTTGCATGCTTTTTCCGTTGCCTCTGCAACAGCGTTCGGACCTGTTTTGTGTACCATGGGGGATCAGTTCCATCTCTTACCAGTTTATGAGGTATGAATCTCTCAATTGCTGTTGCTTATACATCTTTGAATTTGAGCCACATCTCGTCTACATTTGCATAGTCAGTTCGGAAGGAATGGACATTGTCTCTTAGGAAGGCTTCTAGTGACACTTTATCCGCTTTTTTAAATAAAATTAATTTGCGTTTGTTTCTGGTGGATTTGGAAGAAACGGTATTGAGGCTACCTACAACTACCTTGCGATCACTAATCCCTGTATCAGTCATGGTGGTCTCTATTAGCTCTGGATTGTTTGTGGCTAAGAGGTCAAGTGTGTTTTCGCAACCATTTACAATTCGCATGGGTTCGTGGACTAACTGCTGAACGAAGACCACAGCCTACTTAAAAAAATTGACAGCTTGTCAGGCTTTGTTATTTCATCTTTTAGACGTTTGTGGGACCTCTGCTTCTGACAGCTTGTCATTGTTTTGCCGCGATATCCGCTATATTATCGTGTTACTATTTAGTCAAGTTTCAAACGTGTTACAGAAAAAGTGTTTAAGTTTCATTAAAAGGAAAAATATGTTACAAATCGATGGATGAAAGCGATTGAAATAACGTGAATCCTTCAATCATAACTAAGAGACGCATCATTTGTTCTGGATATAGTTTGGATGCCTTTGGTAGTTGCGTCGGCCTGCTCAGCTGTGGAATAATGATGCTATAACATAAAGAATTCAAAAAAAGCGGTAGGGCTTCGACCAGAAAAACTATCAGAACATTCGGTGGATGAATTTGATTACCACGTCAGACTGGGGGCAATTGGAAAGGAACAGATTCGAAGCGTTTGAGATGTGGTGCCACAGAAGAATGATGAAAATTAGCTGAACTGGTAAGGTAAGCAACGAGGAGTTTCTCAGCAGAATCTGTTTGGAACACGTGCACTACATCAGCGGTACCTAATTTCCCCACCAAATTCTTTGATACAAATTGTTGTATGTTTGAAGACTTTTTGGAGTACTAGTTTCATTACCAGTGACATTAGAGGAGGGAGGTGGTTAGTGTTTAACGTCCCGTCGACAACGAGGTCATTAGAGACGGCGCGCAAGCTCGGGTTAGGGAAGGATTGGGAAGGAATTCGGCCGTGCCCTTTCAAAGGAACCATCCCGGCATTTGCCTGAAACGATTTAAGGAAATCACGGAAAACCTAAATGAGGATGGCTGGAGACCGGATTGAACCGTCATCCTCCCGAATGCGAGTCCAGTGTGCTAACCACTGCGCCACCTCGCTCGGTCCAGTGACATTAGACACAAGACTTACTGAAAATCAATACACCGTATAGAATTTGTTGAACTAGTAAACGCTTATGATAACACAAGACCGTGGAAGAAGATTAATATCTTTAGGAAAAGAGATGTAAGGTATAGTAAAAGTCGGGAAACATGTAAGATGTACAAGGGCCATGGGGTAACAATAAGAATAGAGATCCAAAGAGACACGTGCTCTGGTTAAAAGGGCAGAGTGCGTGCATTTTCCCTCACGCTAAAAGTGTAAATCGAATGTATGTTGAAGGAAATAAAAGACCGTTTTCTAGTGACATTGATATTCAGTGTGAAAGAGTATATCTGATAATTTTCGATGATGACATTGCTGCCCTCAGTGAGGAAGAATTACAGGAGTAGCTGCACGGAACGTGTAGGCTAAGGAGCACATATTACGGACTGAGAGTAACCGAAGAAAATGGAATATAATGAGGAGTGTCAAAAGTATGACTGGTGTTAAATTTACCATCGACTTTGGGGACAATGATTCATCATAAGGGTGCAATACGGAGATAAAAGGCTTTCGCCTCTACTGCACAGTCTATAGCTCGAAGAGCAATGACGGAAATAAAATAAGGGTTCAAGAATCACATTAAAATACAGAGTGAACGGATTTCCATTGTATATTCTCTGGTTCCATTGCCATCTTCAGTGAAAGTGAAAAAGAATTACGGAATGTTTTGAATGGAGTAAACGGTCGAGTAAGTGCGGAATGTGGATTGACAGGAAATCGAAAGACGAAAGTAATTAGGAGTAGCTGAAATGAGTTTAGTGATGAAATAAACCTCAGTTAAGTTAATTTGCTACCTTGAAATCCAACTTATACAAGACGGATGAAGCTATGGGGACATGAAAAGCAGATAATCACAGACAAACATGGTTTTCCGGGCCAAAATAAATCAATTAATATTAACCACCGGCTTTATTTTGAGGATGAAGATATTCAGAACCTACATTTGGGGCACAGTAATGTATGGTACTGGATCATAGACTGTGGGCAACTGGAAATGAAGAGATTCGAAGTATTTGAGATGTGGTGCCACAGAAAAATTATGAAAATTAGGTGAACTATTAAGGTAAGGAATGAGGAGATTCTCAGCAAAATTGGCGGTGAAAGGAATAAGATACATATAAAAAAAACATTGATAAGGAGAAGGGACAACATGAGAGGACATTTGTCATGAAATCACGGAATAAATTCCATGGCTCTAGAGGGAGCTGAAGAGAGTAGAAACTGTAGAGGAAGATGGAAATTGGTTAAGCCCAGAAAACAGCTGAGGACGTTGGGTGTAAGGGATACTCTGAAATGAAAAAGTTGGTATAAGACAAGAATTCGTGCCGAGTCGTGTCAAATAAGTCAGAAGACTATTTTAAAAAATGTGTGTACCACACACACATCTGAGCTCCGGTAGTGAAGCTTGTGCTGTACTGTACCCTCACCCAATTTCCGACCGACGAAGCAGTTTCGGCTGTCGGTAGCGTGCGCGCTATCATTTGTCCTCTCTCCAGCACGGTGTAGTTTTCGATCTGTGTGTTCGCAGCAGCCTCATCACATGGGCTACGCTATCGAAGCGAAATGCATCGGGCGCACAACGCAGCAGTTGGGGGACTGTTCGATGCACGCAGAAACATGCGCGGGTCACTGGCTGTTGTTTGCTGGCCGTCCCTTCGTTAAGGATGCAAATGGCCGCCGGACTGCGCCAAATAAAGGCTAAACGGAGGCCGCGCGCAGAGATTTTCCATAATAGACGCGCCATTCCCAGTCTCCGGAGCTCTGAGTAACTGCGTCCGTCCGTGTCCAAACATTTGTTGGTAAGTTGGTAGCAGCAGCGGTTTGCAGCAAGTACTGAAATAATAAAATAGTACCTAATGAAAAAGTGCAGTCATTAATACAGGTTACTAACGTCTGTGCTCGCGTTTCAGTAACGTTTGTCTGGGTGCAAGTCTAAATTTGCAGATACACTCTTCAGACAGTACAGTGGCTGACGTCACGACTCAGACGAGACTACAATAGACTATAGGACTAGTATTCTTACAGAATGTAGTTTCCTTGGTAATTATTTAATTTATTTTACAACGATGCGTTTTATATTTTAGTAATTCCTTTTGATTAACAAAGACCATAATGTATCTCGGTATCATTTCTTTTACAATGTGCTAATCTTATTTTATCTATTTACTACGAGTACATCTTTTCTAGAGAAACTGTTTCTTCTATTTCTCCCTTTTCAATCTGCAGACTCTACAGCTATTTCCTTAGCTGCCCCTTCTTTCTTTCCTAATGCCAAGAGATTTACATCAGTAAAGCACGAATGCTTACTTTATGACGTAAATACTGCTTTTAAATAGTATGTGTCTGTATGATTTCATGCAATGTAAATGGATGCCCTGTTTACCAAATTATTCAGAAGAATTTTGCTGAATGAGAATCCGCTGACATCATTAACATAATCTAAAATTAATGTTATGTAAAAACTCAACTGCCGAGGGAAATGGACGTAATGCGGAGTAGCTGGAATGAGAATAGCGGTAAACTTTCTATCAAAACGAAGTAGTCGAAGTCACGGAATTCTACAACTTAAGAGGCAAAATAACACGATACGGCAAAACAAGTAGGATATAAAAAGCAGAATGGCACTGGGAAAGAGGAAATTCCTGGGTAAATGAAGTCTACTACAATTGACTATTGCACATGGCTCGTAAATTGAGGACAACGTTATGAGAAGGTTCAAATGGCTCTGAGCACTATGGGACTCAACTGCTGAGGTCATTAGTCCCCTAGAACTTAGAACTAGTTAAACCTAACTAACCTAAGGACGTCACACACATCCATGCCCGAGGCAGGATTCGAACCTGCGACCGTAGCGGTCTCGCGGTTCCGGACTGCAGCGCCTAGAACCGCACGGCCACTTCGGCCGGCGTTATGAGAAGTTTATGTTAGAACAAACCATTTTACGTAAATGAAACGTGGGCTGTGGAAAAAACCAGATAAGCGAATCGTTTGAGATGAGATGTAACGTCAGAGAAAGATGTTGAAAATCAGGTGGATACATAATGTAACAAATGAAAATGTTCACTGTGGAATATTCAAGGAAAAAAGTATGTGTAAAACACAAAAGTGTAAATAGCATAGGACACGTTTTAAGACAGTAGGACTGTATGGTGTCAAAACTCCACGGGAGACAGTCATTGCAATTGGTCTTAAGAATAATTTAGCATCTCTAGATCTCCATATAAGCGGCGGCCCCAGCTCCTAGCAGCCAGTCGTCGACTCACCTCGGAAGATGTTCTCCGTAGTTGAGAACGAAACGTCAGGGAGAAGAAGTTCTACAGATCGACCACGGCAATTTAGTCCGGAAGTGTTTACTAACGAAGACGCCGGCCGTGAAAGCCTACATGGTGTGAATAATTTTGCATGTTTAAGAATTGGATCAGGAGAAGGAATCGTGGCAGTCCGTATCAATAAATTCAAAAACAAAATTCAAAACTTATTTTCACATAAAATTTTGTTCATTGCTTCTATATACAAAGTACAACCTTACGTCACTATTGACGAACTAGTACAAATAGCGAATACAGAAAGGCCGAAATGTGATTGAAATGCTGTAACTTAAAATATGAAATTATAGCGCAGTAGTCATATTTTATAACGGTGAACAACACTTCTGTGATTGGTGTGTAAACACGAATGATAAGGTTCCTAGACGGTATAGCCCTACAGAGATTTCTACAACGGAACTGTCAGTGTATTTTGCAAACAATATACGGTAATAATGAACGATGATGTGACTAAACTGATATCGAGCAGCAAAAAGCAGAAAGGCGACTACCTATTCATTTAAACTGGGGTAAACGTAGTACTGGAATAAATACTACGAACAAGGAAGCAGGATAAGTTTATTTTTCCGAAACAAGGAAGATATGAAATAGAGGTTGGCGCAAGATGTGAAAATTTTCTTGAACTAACTATAAGTACCTGCACTGTTCATGAAACATTTATAATATCAGTGTACTAGTGAAGTACGGCAATTTTTTTCCGGACATATCGAAGCAGCCCGCCACGTCATCTTTCGAGTCAATCTCTTCAACTCAGAGTAGCACATATACCCAGTGTCAGACACGGTTTATTGTATATATTCTGATCTCTAATTTTATACAGTAATAGTCTCCTATAGTTCAACGGAACATATTTCCTTGCGTCCTGCTACGTTTCAGTACCTTCTACCTTATTTTGTGTTGTGTTTTCCACATACTTCTTACCTCGCTAATCCTGTGAATCACTCTCTCATTTATTAGTAGTCCATAAAATTTTCAGATTCCTTCTACAACTGATAATTCCAAGCGCTTCGGTATTTCTTTCTCCCGTTTTCCTCAGTACATGAGTTCCTTCTGGACCAAACTACACGCCAGATATTTTCGCAGAACTTTCACCCTAGTTAAGCCCCATGTAGAATATATATATATTTTTTTATTTTAACGGGAAATGCTGTTTCTACCTATGCTGCTTACTACATCTTGCTCCCTTGCTTCATTCTTCATGTGTCATTTTGTTTTCCTCGTAGTAGAATTCTTTCACTCCTACTACTAAGTTGTTTCCAATCATGAAGTTACGTTTTCCGTTAATCTCATTTCTGTTGCACCGCCCTGTATTCGTCTTTCTTGGTTTACTCTCAGTTCACACTCTATGTTCACTAGACTATTCATAGGAGAAAGATTGCGTTCCTACGAGCATCCTTTTTATTCAAAACAGTCTCTCTACTTTTAGCGTTCTCATTATGGCCTCCTGGTTCTTGTTGATATTGTATATTACTTGTCTTTCCCTGTGAAAAATACCTATTTTATTACTGGTTTCAAGCCATTTCAGTATTAAACATTATCGAACGCATTATCCAGGTTTTTATTGAGTCGAAGTCTTGGTTTCATCGTCAACAGGCGTATCTCTCTGATGCTTTTACGTTCTCTAAAACAAAACTGTTCCTTATGTAATACATTCTTTTATTTTTCAGTTCATTGTATATTATTCTGATCAACCAACTGGTTGCATGACCTATCAAGATGACTATAATTTTTGCATTTGTTTGACCTTCCTATCTTCGGTATGGTGAAGATGATGTTATTCCGGACTCACGACGGCACATCACTCGTCTCAGTCGTTGAAGACCCTACTTAGGAACCGTTGAACTCCCACAGGCCCCAAATCTTTAAGAAATTCTGAACGTTTGCAACCCACCACATCTGCCTTATTTGGTGGCAAGTCTTCCCCAGCTACACCATAATCTAATTCTGGACTCAAGATGTCTCCTTCTGTAACGTTGAAATACATATTCTTCCTTTTTTCATGAAAACTCCGGCTGTTCTTTCCACATATTCGCAATATCCAATGTTCGGTATATCTTCAGAATTCTTAATATTGAAACCTTTGCATTTCTGTATGCTGAATGAATCATTCCAACTAGTATTTCCTTCTCTGTATCCTCTCTTTATTCTTCCATCAGCAAATTCAATTTAGCTTCCTTGAAGTTTCTGTTGAGTTCCTTTGAAGATGATTTGTAGCTGTTGTATTCGTTTCTCTTGAAAATTAATTTTGAATTTCTTTTCTCCCTGAAACAGCTGAATTATTTCTTCCTTTACTCGATACTATTTCGAAGTTTTTTGTTTTACTATCAAATGTATGTGTTTACAGTTTTTAGTGGTGTCCATTGCTCCGCAACTGAACCATTCTTTCACGATATTCTGTTTCACAATTTACAGCCTCACAGTTCTTCGGTCGTACATCATCATTCCTCAGTATACCAGCATCCATCTTCCTCGTCCCTCTATTCTTCCCAGCAATTTTCTTAACTATCAGGCTACGTATCATCATTAGCACATTTCATTTCGATTCTACACTTCCCCATTGGTATACCTCACAATTCATTTTGTGATTTCAGTACCTCTGATTCACCATGACATATTCCAGCTGTTTTCCATCTGTCTCTCTATGCTTTTGCAATAACACAAATTTTAGGTGTTTTGAAAGTGATCTTGTTGTTACTAGGTGGAATGTCTTGCAAATCTCAAGAATTCCTTCTTGTCTCTATTACTGTAAATGCATCTCCCCTAATTCTGTCACTCATACCTTCCGCTACTGTAAGGTGTAATAGAGTCCCCCTGTAATTATTACATTTTTGCATCACTTTACATACTAACGTAGTAGTTCAGTTCTCATATATTTCCTTCTGTTCGTTTTGTGAAGATGGTATATATGGGTGAACTATACTTGCTATAGTAGATTTTGTAGTCAAGCAGTCTGATATAGGGAATGTAACAGGTTCTATGCCTTTTAAATATATTACTTTTGTGCAACAACCTCTGTAAGCAATAAATTTTGCAGACAGTATTAACGTATGCCGCTAAGGCACCTACAAAAGTATATTATTGTAGCACTCCTAGCTCAGGAGATATGACGTCCTAAATAACGAGAAGCATGAAGAAATCAAGCATCATGCTTGAAAGTTCGATATATTTATTCTTTACTGACAATACGCTCCTAAACTCGAGACAGCTTAAAGAAATCCCTGACACACTGCAGAGCTACTGACAGCTTTCAACTGCGAAGCGCAAACGGCTGTAGAAAAAAATCGATAGCCACCTATAGAGCTATGAAGAAGCGTTGCCATGGAGACGTTTACAAAATCGCGTTGTGGACATGCGAAAAAGCCGTGTCCAGCGTACAGAAACTCTCCGGAATCTTATTAATTTGGGTATTGTACATATACGTCAGTACATCGTGCATGATCCTTGTACGGCAGTTTTATAATTTCAAAGATGTGTTCAGGAACAGATGGAAATGATACTTTTTCGATACTTCACGTCAAACACAGTTCATTTTCTGTTTTCGTTTCTATTACAAAATTGGAAAAATGGACACCCAAGAAATGCCAGGATTGTCACCTAGTATTATTTAAAATGAAATCTTAATCAGTTAATTTTTTTCATTTTCTGTAAATTATATTGGCATTTATCTGTTCGAGCAAACAACTAGCATTACGTTGGGACTAACTTCGTTTTCCAAAAAATACAGGTAAAAATAGTAGACACGGTAATCGGTAGAATTTCGAGAGCCTAAATAAAATGATATTTAGGAATGTAGTTGGCTCCTTTTCCTGAATACTTCACTTTCAAATATATGACGCACTTAGAATATTAGTGGGTAATAGATAGAAGTTTTGCACTAAACTGAATTTTTGTATGTTTGTTAAAGTTAATACTACGAGGGTTGTTTTTTAAGAACGGCCGTTTTTATTTTTTAAAAAAGATACAGATTCTTTTGTAAAAAAAATTTTATTTTCTGATTCTACACACTTTTACCTACTTTTCTACATAGTTGCCTTGTTTATTTAAGCACTTGTCATACCGTACAACTAAGTTTTTAATTCCCTCTTCAAAGAATTCGGCCGCCGGCTCCGACAGCCAAGAGTTCACGGCCGCTTTCACTTCATCGTCGTCATTGAAGCGCTGCCCGCCAAGATGGTGTTTCAGGTACCGGAAAAGGTGAAAATCGCTAGGAGCAAGGTCGGGGCTGTATGGTGCATGGTCCAAAACTTCCCAGCCAAAAGAATCAATCAAATCCCGAGTCTTTTGAGAGGTGTGAGGCCTAAAGTTATCGTGCAGGACCAAAACTACTTTTGTCAGCATGCCGTGCCTTTTGTTTTGATTTGCTCTGCGGAGCTTCTTTAGAGTTGCACAGTAGGCATGTAAGCTAATTGTCGTTCCTCGTGGCATAAAGTCCACTAGCAAAACACTGCGCCGGTCCCAGAACACAGTTGCCATAGTCTTGCGCTTTGACAGCGTCTGTTTGGCTTTGACCTTGACGGGTGAGGTTGTGTGTCGCCATTCCATCGATTGTCGCTTGCTTTCGGGAGTGTTATGGGATACCCACGTTTCATCTCCAGTGACAATCTGACTCAACATGTCATCCGCTTCTTCCTCGTAACGAATCAAAAAGTCCAATGAAGCGGCAAATCTCTTCCCTTTGTGGTCCTCTGTGAGGAGTCTGGGTACCCACCGAGAACACAGTTTCTTATAGTTTAGATTTTCAGACACAATTTTGTACAAAACCGATCTTGAAACTTGTGGAAATTCCAAAGAAAGATTGGGAATTGGGAATCTTCTGTCCTCACAAATCTTTGTATCGACTGCAGCCACCAAATCATCAGTGATCACAGTGGGCCGGCCTGAGCGTTCTTCGTCATGGACGTTTTGACGGCCATTTTTAAACTCTCTAACCAATTGACGCTATTTACCTTCACTCATTGCATTCAAACCATAAACTTCCGTTAACTGACGAGGAATTTCTGCAGCTGATAGGCTTCTCGCGGCCAAAAAACGTATCACTGACCGTATCTCACACGCGGCGGGCGATTCAATAATGGTAAACATTATAAAGTAGCACAGCGATGCGTACACGTCAGCTACAGAGCCGCAACTTGCATCAGTGTGAACGGGAAGGATGCCGGCAAGTGGCGCGGTGGCTTGTTGCGGCGTCCGCGCGAACTACGGGACTATACGCGCGAAAGGCCCTTACTTAAAAAACAACACTTGTATTTATACTCAGGTCAACACCTTATGGAAACATTTACTAATCTTTCTGACCTCAGAGAATTCACTATTGACTAATGGAAGAAACATCAGAATCAAAATGTATTAGAAACTGAGTTGTGTGTTTCCTGTGGTACTATTTTCTCTTATTTGGACTCCTCAGGACACTTACTACTACGAACAAAATCATTCTAACTCATATTTCAAAGAGCACAGTGGCAAAACTTCATATTACAGCATAGCAAATAATACAGGTGACTTTTATGGACAATTTTAAAATGTGCCAGACACGCTTCTTCTTATTTCGATGCACTTTCAGGAAATCAAGAGGTGTAATATGCACTGGCAAAATAATTCCAGTGATGTGCACACTGTGTGCGTATTGTCTAGGGTTGTTTCCTGGCACAAAATAATTACTTTGTTTCACACATTTTAATCCATCATTTGCTTCTTTCATGTTTCTTTTCTCACTGTTCTCACAACTGTCCCACCAGGAGACGAGATTTATGTTCGTAGGTCCCAAAGATTTCGGTACATTGGGCACGACAAACTGTGTTTTACTATCAGTGAAGCAAATTCGTCTTATTATTTTTGTTAACAACTAATTAGAGCTCTTACTTTCATAAAGACATTTAGTACTAGAGAATGTCTACCAATGTACTTCCCATCTGTTTCGTATTTGGGAACACACAAAATCTAAGGGTAAAATTTAATCTCGATATAGTGTATTTGTAGAATCAAAATGGGAGTGAAATATACATGTGTGTATCACTGTTCTGTCTCGAAAGAATCTGTGTTCGCAGATACCGCAAGAAAAAAGAGCAACAAGCTTCCACGCTTCTATTAACACGGTCAAGCGTGCCGCGGATTGTGTTCGTCTAATCTCGGCTGTGATGAGCATAGTTCTATCACTAAACTGTTTCCATCCTTTGAGTTACCATAATTTCCTAATCTTTGTCTTCTTTCCGTTTTACTCCACTACCTGTCGTACATCTAGACTCGGTCTATGGAATTATCTTTTTTTACTTTAACTTCCAATACATACGGGTTTGCCGCACTGTAATACAGCGTGTCCGGTCAGCGAATATCCAGTTTATGTAATGAAATAGGCAATTATAATAATGAGTGAAGTTATCATCGTTGGAATATGTTAGATTTCATGCGACATACGCACAACTGACGAAAGAACGACGAGGATTTTTCTTAAGGGTGAATTCTATGTCGAGAAATTCAAACGTCCCGAGTCCCGGGTTCAACCCCAACAACTGAATAAATTATGAAAAAATATCATCAACAACTACGGCGAGGATTTCCTATATTTCAACATCGTTCTGCCAACGGTTTTATTCAAAGGGAGCGGAGAAGCCAACAGATATTCTGAGCACTATCTCGTGGTGATAAATTTGCCCTAAAAGGCCGAAAAGTCATTAGTGATAATTGATATGAGAGTGCAGAAGATATTGTAAATGATTCCGGATTAGTCTCCCATTCGGAACCCTAGGAGTAAGCTCCCAAAGGAGAGGGAACTACAAGAAAAAGTCTGATTAACCAACGAAAGAGTAACGTACTACGCGTCGGAGCGTGGAAAGTCAAAAGTTTGAACGTTGTAGGTAAGCCACAAAATCTGGAAAGAAAAATGCAAAAGCTCAGCAGTGATATAGTGGGCGTCAGTGATGTTAAATGGGAAGGTAAGGATATAGTGTCAAGCGAATACAGGGTAAAACAAACAGCAGGAGAAAATCGTGTAGCAAGAGTGGGATTCGTTGTGAATAGGAAAGTAGAGGAGAAATATCGTCATTAGTTCAGTGATAGGTTTGTGCTAATCGGCACCACGCCAAGGACAACAGAAATAGTTCCGGTATATATGTAGATGTCACCAGAAAAAGATGGAGCGATAGAGAAAGTGTGTGAAGTTATTCAATGAGTTATTCAGTTCTGGAAAAAGGTGAAAATCAAATAATCATGGTGAAATGGATTGTGGTTGTAAGGGAAATAGTCGAAAACAGACTTACGGAGAACATGGGCGTGATAGTAGAGATGAGAACGAAAAAAGACTGAGCTCTGCAATAAATTTCAATCAATAACAGCGAATACTCTGTTCAAGAATCACAAGAGGAAGAGGGAATACTTGGAAATGGCCAGGAGATATGGAAGGATTGCAGTTATTTTCTTCTGTATGGGCCCGACAGCCTCAATAAATTTGAAGAACATTTTTCCACCAGAAATTCACGAAGCCATTTGGGTGAAAAATAAAAGTTTTACACAGTCTGGTGATAAAATGCCTGTCTTTTGATTTCATGTAGACAGTATCAGAATCAGGAAGAGATTCCGAATATTGGATTGTAAAGTGTACCCAGGAACAAATCTGGCCTCAGATTACTAATTAGTTACAATGAAGAATAGGAAACATTTTTAAAAAATATTTAAATTCACAGTAGGGTGAAGTTAGAGATAGTGAAGCACTAAGGATCATGAGATGCGTTTGAAGTTCTCTAAAGCTATGGACTGCAATAAAAAATTCTACTGTAGGCAGTTCATTTGTAGTGCAATGGATATCACAAAATGGGCGACCCCACAAGTTGGAAAGGCGAAAATAGGTACACGGAATGTAAACAGCGAAGGAGAAAGACTTTATTTGATCAACGAAATACCCCTAAAGCTAGAAAGACGAACGTAGGTACACAGAAGGTAACTACTAAGAAGCAATATTTCATTCTATCGACAAAACAGGAAATTCAAAAACGTTCCGAGAAATTCAGGAATACAGAAACGTATCACCCAGGAATGAAATTAATAAGAATTTCAGGGAAGCTAAGGCGAAATGCCTACTTTCAGTGAAATTAAAAACAAGGGCGGGAACATTGAGATTTGGGAATTCCTTTTTTAAGCGCAGAAAAATTAGCTGATGGGCCGAAAGAGTGCACTGAACGTCTCGACGAAGCGACTGAGGGAGAAGTGAAAGTTTGTATGGAAGACACAGGGAACCCAGTATTAGAGGCAGAGTTTAATAAGACTTTGGCAGACTTGTGGTCAAATAAGGCAAACGGAATAGCTATTCCCTCCGAATACTCTGAAATCATTGGGGCAACTGGCAGTCAAGCGAGTATCTAAGTTTGTATGTGCAATCTGTGAGTCTGGAAGCATATAATCACACTTTCAGAAAAAAGAACCTCCACATTGTCTCGAAGACAGCAAGGGCAGATAAACGCGAAAAATGTGACCCAAAAAGCTTAATAGCTGATGGATCCAAGTTTCTGACAGTAATAAAGTAAAATTGATGATCTGTTTGTTTCTGAGTGAAGTAAGAGTACCAGACAGACTATTTTGAGTTGCGATGATTAATTGAAGAAATATCAAGACACATTCATTGAATTTGTAGAGCTGAAGAAAAGCTTCGAGAACTAAAATGTTGCAAGATGTGGAAATATGCGAAAAGTAGGGGTAAGATATAGGGAAAGGTGGATGATATGCAATATGTACATGAACTAAAAGGGTATAATAAGTATGGAAGACCAAGAGCGAAGTGCTCGGGGTAAAAAGTGCTACGATGAGAATTTAGTCTTTCGCTCCTAATGTTCAGTGTACACATCGAAGAAGCAATGACGGAAGTAACAGAAAGGCTGAAGAGGGACATTAAAATTCCAGGTGAGAGGATACACTGATAAGATTCGCTAGTGGCATTGAGGCTGAATGTAATGAAAAGTGTAATGAGTACAGAATATGAACTGAGGTTAAACAGAATAAAGACGAAGGTAATGATCAGCAGCAGATATATGATTATCGACATAGTTCAAAAATGGAGACGAATAAATAATCGAAGTGAAGGAATTATGCCATCTATGACTCAAAATAACATATGACAGAAAATGCATAAACTACATATAAAGCATACTAGCATAGGCAAAGAGACATTCGCAGTTAAGAGAAGTCTGCTAGTATCAAACATCAGCTTTGGGGAAAGAACTTCTGAGAATAAATGTTTGCAGCATAACATTTTCTGTTAGTGAATCATGAACTATGGGACAACCGGATAAGCAGAAAATCGAAGGCTGTAAAATTAGTGGACTGATTAGGCTGCATCAGGCGTCTTTCATCAGAATAGGTGAATGTAGGAACTTAAGAGAGCACTGACAAGAAGAAGGTACAGGATGATGGGACATATGCTACAACAACTTCCATGGTATCTAAGGGAGCTGTACAATATAAACTCTCTAGTGGAAGACAGAGATTGGAATACACCCAACGAATCATTGAGGACGCAGGATGCAAGTAGTACTCCGACACGAAGAATGCGAGACGATACAGCAGTTCATGGCGGGCCGCACCATTACCGTTGACCAAATGCGGAAGGAACGTCCGGAACACGTTAAGACTCCTGACACTTCACGCTGTGCCTTATAGTAAACACCTCTGATTGTTTTTTTTTTTTTTTTTGACAGTAATAAATGAAGCAACACAGGTTCAAAAATGGCTCTGAGCAGTATGGGACTTAACATCTTAGGTCATCAGTCCCCTAGAACTTAGAACTACTTAAACCTAATTAACCTAAGGACATCACACACATCCATGCCCGAGGCAGGATTCGAACCTGCGACCGTAGCAGTCCCGCGGTTCCGGACTGCAGCGCCTAGAACCGCACTGCCACCGCGGCCGGCAGCAACACAGGTATACGGATGGAAGAAAATGTGATTGTATAGGAAGGAGTTTAATATGGGACACTAGGATGGTCAAGACGCGCGGTGGCAGTATGGTAGACCCATAGTCCGAAGTTCTCTTGTCGCTAGCACACACCTGGCCATTATGGCTGCAACAACATGGAGACTGCATACATGTAGATGTGAAAGTGATTACCATTGCATCTCATAGCTCAAAGCAGGTACGAGTAAAGTCACGTACATTCTCTACACAAGTTAAGTATACGCAGGGGATTTCTCACTTTAAAATCGTGGAAGAATATTGCTTTGTTGTGCAGAGATCGTGTTACGCCTCGTGAAAAAGTAGACATGTCTGCCAACGTTTCAGAATTAAATAGCACTATCTAATATTCGATTTATGGTTCCCAAATGTTTTGTCAGGAAGGACAGATACAGTGTTATTTCTGACGTACAGGATCGAAAAGTCACGTCAAAATTCTAGGCTAAGAAATGGGCATGCATACAGTAAGATAACGATCCATAATGACAGTAAATGAGGAGTGGAGAGCCACTGTCTGCACGACTGTCACTGATGTCGCCAATGGTACAGCTAAAGACAACACTGAACACAGAAACAGCACCACCTCGTCTTTTCAGACAACCTCTACTTCTTTGTGCTGAATAATGATGGACCTCTCCACGTGCAGATGCTTCGTCGAGAAGTAACTTCGCCAGACTGTAGTCGCCATCGCCGTATCGGTCCAACACCTGTTGTGAATGTACGAGGTCCCATTCGGACACAAAGATCACCTTCTGCCGGATGGACATCCGATAATTTGAATTGACACGTCTGCTTGGCGACCACCGCGCTTGGGGCTGATGATCGGCGACTACCTTCTAGGATGTCGAGTGGGCAATCTCTGTGGCGGACCAAATCGTTGACCTGCAAGTCTTGCAGCTTTGCGTAAGCAAGATATGCTTTAATTATCAGTTCGATAGAAGTGTACAGTGTTACTGACACGAAAGACAGATACCTTATTATTGAGTTAAGATCTTTCATGATGTTCAGTTGATTGGTTTTGTGTTGTACCTCGGGTCTGCTATTGTTTTAGATCAGCATCGACGCCGTAGTTGGCTGTAGTTTTCTGCAGACATGCTCCATTTCGCGAAATTTGCAATTCGGATTTTCTCTAGCGTTGCTGTTACTGCGAGTCCTTTGGTTTTGCTGTTTATGGCTAGTGTTCACAATTGGTGAGAGGAAATATAGTGAAAAGACGTGTTATTACTTGAGAAGCAACTAGGAATGGAATTTGGTGAAAGCTCCTGCATAGCAGACGCTACAAATTAACGACGGACTTTGAGAGGTGGATCACGTGCACCATCAACAGGCGCGGAGCAAGATCAGATTTTTCTGTGTCTGATCCTGCGTGGTAGCACGGAAGCGCGGCCCACATAAGCTATTCCAGCATTGTCGCATGGTATTGCTGTTATTCTGTTTGTCTGAAAGGAAATTTGTGGTAAGTTCCGTGGGACCAAACTGTTGAGGTCATCGGTTCCTAGGCTTACACACTACTTGATCTAACCTAAACTAACTTGCGCTAAGGACAACACACACATCCATGAACGAGGAAGGACTCGAACCTCCGAAGATAGGAGCCGCGCTAACTGTGGCAATGCACCCAAGACCCCGCGGCTACCACCCGCGATGTCTGTTTGTCTGACTTGAGGTTAGTAGCAAGCCGTGGGTTGTAAGGTTTCTCTTTCTTGGTGATCATTACTTTAAGTGTCCTGCAGTTGACGTCTTACGCTTGTGTGGCGGGACGTGATTACAGATTTATGCATGTGTGCTGATCGTTCCTGGCCGTATTTTCTTATTCAGAGTTGCTTTCACGGCGCCATACGAGCGATCAAAGCGCAGGATTGAGACGTTAGCGGCAGTGCCTGTGAAAGTATTATACAGCTTATTTATCCTGGTGAAGCGTATCGGGAAATCTTCGGCAATCTGCCACATTCAGCAAAGAACTGATGGCTTGGTCATTTGTGATGAGACGCGATTGGTGTGACCTTTTTCATTGGTTGCCAGTACGCGTTTAATTGAAAGTAGGTGTATAAGAGATATTCTTGCCCCCAACAGGGCTACCCCTATTTCTAAGCTAGATGCGATGCACCATGCTTCCTGCAGTTAGTTTACTGAGTAGTTATGTAGCATAAGGGGTATCTACGCAAATCTAGTGATTGTAAGTTGACCTATTTCAATCTAAATCTACCTTAAGGCACGCTTAACCTATTTAAGTTCTGCTGTGCGAAGAATAATTAGTCGGGCTAATGTTTTTGCTTGTGCGTAACACTGTACTCCGAAGTTGGTGCAATGGAAACTCGCAGTTCTGTGTTTTGTTTTCTTATGGTAATTGGTGACCAAAGTTTCATTAGCCGTTAAACTTAATGAAAATGATCATAGTCTATCAAGTGAGTAGCAATTTGTTATGGTGAGCCAGTTCTCGCCTACGAGAATTTATTGTATACAGTTGGGCTTTTGAGAATTTTAATTTCGAAATCCATTAAAGAAAAGTCAGTTATTGATATAGGTCATTTAAATTCAGTTTTTATTGTTACAAGACTGAAGTTAACTTCCCGAGTATTGGGACAGTTTGGAGTCTGTTTTGCATTTCTTTTTCAAATGAGAATCCGTCGTTAATATAGCATTTACGGGATTTCAGAAGTAAAATCTTTTCAAAATATCTTTGATTGTGGCCTAAGCCTGTAATCTTGTTGTATCATTTGTAGTATTGGAACATGCAGAAAGGAGCCTGTGGCTCATTACTAAGGGATCGGTGGTGCCTGACGCCTCTTCCCCAGCTGGTGGTCCCGCAGCCAAGACGGAATCTCCATTGCAGCCTCTGGCATTACTGTCGCAAATTAAGTGTTCAATAATTGCTATTCAGTTAAGCCTCATCACTTGCTGAAATTCCAGCCCTCCACTCCCAAACACTAAAATCTCTGCTCATCCTCTGGTGCATATATCCAATACTTAAGACAACGCCGTTAGAACGGAGACGTATTAAGTCCGGTGGCTTCCTTTGAGGTCCCTGTGGTGTTATCTTCTTATCTTTCTCTAACATAATGCAAGAAAGCATGTAACCCGTACTATCTTGACGTATGTCGATACGGAAGGTGTCCCCCTGTTACTCAGGCCAGCAAGCTCTCCAAACTTCTCAGCCGCTGACAACGTAGAGGATTGCCAGAAATTGGCCCACCAACAATAGGCAACCACAACAGATGCTGAGTTCGGGTTCAAGCTACATGGAATGACGTACCTGTTTCTGTCATCAGTGGTCAGTTGCATCCGATGTTCACCTCCGTCAGAGCCATTTGGAAGCTGTGTTATTAAATTTCGCACTCAGTCTGTCTCCCAAATCACCAGATCATTTACTAATGTATTCTTTTTACAATGTACAGTCACATCAGGGGGACTACCTATCTAAACTCCGAAAACTCCACCATCTGCAGCGCTGACGGCTGCAGGAAGAGAGTCAATGCGGTCGTTGAAGGTACCAGCAAGTACGTTGAGTCATGCCTATTCCAGTACCATGACCAGCAGCATTAGGTTTCTCGCTTGATTGTTCATGGCGCGTACAACTCGATCAGCTCTTGTCCCACAGATTCTCGATTGGTTTGAAATCCGGTGAGTATGGCGGCCAGGGGAGCATGCTGCTCTTCGAATGATGCTCGTACACCGATAACTGTTTCACATGTTGGATTGTCCTGCTGGTAGGTATCATCCTACTGAGGAAAAGTTTCTATGGTATCGTTGGCAGGGGAAGGTCGGCCGCAAAATGATAGTCGACACTACATTGGACGACTTGCGCGCCGGTGATGTGGATGAAATGATGATACGAACAATACAACACCCAGATCCCGAGCGGAGAAAAGCTCCAGCGCGGCAGGGAATCGAACCTGGGCCCACTTGGGTGGGAGGTGACCACGTTACCACCCAGCTAAGCAAGCGGATGGCGGTGAACATGATTACCAACGCATACTCCGGCGCTCATCCATTGTGCCATATAGACGCGGTCACCAAGGAAATGCCACGAAAATGTTCCGCACGCCTTAACGTATGCAGAGTGTTTGCTTTCAGACGTTTCACACCGTACAGGACAAAAGCCATGTGTTCATTAAAGTATAAAGCGTGGTTAATCTCAAAAGGTCACCGGTCGCCACTCAATGGACATCTAGTAGCGCTACTAGCGTTCAAATTCCATCCTCCGTCGCCGAAGAACAGCAGTCAACAAGGATGCATGGTCCAGGAGCCTGCTGCGTAGCCCCAAATGCAGCAACGTTTGCTGAACAGTCATTGAGGAGACACTGTTGGTAGCCCCTTGGCTCATCTGGGAGGTCACTTGTTGTACAGTTGTACGTCTATTGCTCCACATATATCTACGCAGCTATCGTTCACCCTGTCATATATTGCCCGTGGTGAACCACAGTAGCCTCAACACTAGTTTACCATGCACGATACACTGTAACCACGGCGGCACAACAGTTCACAAACTTAGCCGTTCCGGAAATGCTTCCGCCACTGTCCCTAAAGCCAATTATTATGCCATTCTGAATGTCAGATAAATCACTCCGTTTCTGCATTAACACGACTGCACTGTTTTCCACATCCCCGTGACACGTTTTAGATCCTGTCCAGCGCTTGTGCTGCCACGTGGCCTCTGTGACAGCTTATTCCACGTGAGGTGGAACATAGACTGTGGCCACATTAATGTGACTGTACGGTGCAGATTTGAAAATAAGAGAGAAAGTCAGCTGCCTCGGACAGGTATATATTGATAAGAACCTTCACCTACTCGATAATTGACATCAAAATCGATGAAACATGGTATCAAACAGAAATACCTCCTCGCACTGGGTTACAGTCATAGCCAAACACCTGAAATGCTGTTCAGCTTATGTCGCGGGGAACAGAGATTAGTATAAGGTCTGTAACATTGGATATTCGAATGGATGATAGGTTTTAAGTATATAAATTTAACTATTTAAGTATATAAATTAATTAGCTATGGAGAGCAATTTCTTTTTGATGAAGGATGGGACACGAAATTGGTAGTATCCTTTTAAAAGGATATGTACTTTAAATGATTTACAGAAGCTAGGGAAAACCTAAACAAGCATCATGACAAATCCATCACTGTTAAATGGATGAAACAAGTTGGGATAAGTGGGTAGCAAGATACGAATACACAGAAAAGCAATTAAGGTGATGCATTTCTCTTGAGAACATGGTGCAAGAAGGGGATGGAGTTATTCTGGTGTGGGCGTTGCTGACTGGATGAGGTGGATTCCTTGATAGATCTGTTGGAGTGTCTCACAGACCAAAGTCACTGGATCAGACAGTTTAAAAGTAAATATCCAATTTTTGATCTGCAGCCGCCATCGCTGTGTATATACTTTGGTAAGATCATCCACAGCTTGTATGTATCAGAGTGATTTGAGGAACTGCCCATGGGATGAGTATGTTCATAGCTATGATTGACTAAACTTTGTATTTCTGAACTCTGGTTCTGATTTACTTTTGAAAATATCACGGAAAATGTGAAGGTAACCCGACATTCGGTCTTTGGACGATATATGCAGCAACCCTTGCTAGAATAACAGATTGCACTGTGATGACCTTAGAGGTTGCATGGTGGAAGCCAAGACGTCCTAAAACGTTAAGTTGTTGAAACTGTCATCTCGAACCAACATTTTATAGCTCTCTCCTTTTTTCTTTAGTAATTATGACTTCCCAGCAGTTGCCCTTGCTTTTTCTACAGTGTTTAAATCACTAAAGGGAGATTGATGTGTCTAACGAAGTGATGAGTATTAATGAACAGAAACACGATTTTACTCAAACAGCTTTGTCCCAGAATGATCAATGCTTTAAAAAGAGAAATGTCAGCCCTTTTTATAACAAAATACCTTCATAATTATTATCGCATGAAGTTTGATAGAAGTAGTGAGCTGTACACGGCGGACAACAAAAACACACCCAAAACTCTTCTCAGTTTCCGTTTACACAAATTTTGTTTGAAATCTGTAATTATAATGCAGTAGGAGACGAATGAGGTATATATCCTGATTTCCACACATTACAGGAAAATGAAACATGTAAATATGTGAGAAATGAAATCAAATATTTCAGCTTAGAAAAATTAATCATTATTTCAAATGGAAGCCGAGTCTGTTGAAACCATGGTAATACTGACAAAAAAGCTATATTTGGAGTGCATCTCCTACTTAGCAGGAAACTACAAGTTCAAAACAGGAATGACGTTTTGTGTACTGAAATTGGAAGAACATATGGATATTTTGCTACGTACATCTTGATCGAAAGACTTTGTGCAACATGTACCTAAACACAGGACACATGCTCATGACCTGTTTCCACTCCCGACAGGGCAAGAAAACATCTTGAACTAATAGAAATATTATTTATAACTCTCACAGAAACCATAATTAGTAGATTACGATATGTTCTTTAGCTTATGTTTGACAACTTTTATATTTAAGCGATGTAGGTATTCGAACTGAATGAAAAAATAAAAAGTAAGAAAAGAGCCTCTTTGAAACTCGAACCAGGAACCCACGTAGCCCACCGTGAAAAATAGACTTAACTTCCCTGATTCAGTGAAGTTCCTTCTAAACCGGGAACATCGATCTCCTGAAGAATTTTTCAGAGTTACAGTGAGCTGCTTTGACTTCACGTAGTATAAGTACGAAACATTACAAAAGTCCTATTGCTGTATGGTTTCCTTATTAGAGTAGCAAGTATACGTGACGTCGTCCGTCAGTTGTTCTATACATACCAAACTCTCTCTTTACTTACAACTTTTGCCCCCTATATCTTTCTCTGGTATTATGGAAGTTATTTCACTGCGCCTTAATGCGTGAACTAACATCGTACACTTCGTTCTAATTAGTGTCTTCCATACAACAATTTCTTAGTTGATTTTTTCGGATTACCTCCTCATTTCATACAGTATCAGTATACGTAATTCTAAGAATGTTCCTGTACAACTGAGGGTGAAAAGGTTCGATTCACTTCCTCTTCTATTCTCTCATAGATCATAATTAACTTCATTACAATGCTGTGCTCTAGACAAAGATAGAATGGTAACGTTCTACCAATCGGAGAGTGGAATCTAAGCAGTTCGAACGTTGTTGGGAAGCTAGAAAATCTGAAAAGAGAAATGCTAAGATTCAGTTTGGAGATAATGGAGGTGACTGAAGTGAAATTTAAAGAAGACAAGGATTCGTGGTCAGACGAGTGTAGATTAATATCAGCAGCAGAAAATGGTATTACGGCAGTAGGATTCGTTATGAACAGGAAGGTAAGGCACACAGTGAGTTAAGTGAGCTGCTGTCAGCTGTTCAGTGACAGAGTTGTTCTCATCAGAATCGACACACAAACCAACATCGACAACAATAGTTCAGGTATACATGCTGACGTCGCAAGCAGAATGTTAAAAGGTAGGGATTTTACGAGAGGATATTGAAAGGGTAATTCAGTACGTATTTAAGGCAGATGAAAATCTAATAGACGTTGATGCCTCGTAGGGTGCTGTAGGGGAAGGAGAATAAAGAAGTGTTACGGGAGAATATGAGCTTAGTAGAATGAATGAGAGAGGAGGAAGAGTCATTCAGCTCCGCAAGAAATTTCAGGTAGTAATAGCGAATACTTTGTCCAAGAACTACAAGAGGAGGAAGTTTACTTCTAAAAGGGTAGGAGATACGAAAGGATCCCGTTAGATTGAATCACGGTCAAGCAGAGATTCCGTGATCAGATATTGAATTGTATGCCGTTCACAGGAACAGCTACTGACTTAGATCACATCTGAGTAGTGATCAAGAACAGCATGAAGTTTAAGAGACCAGTCAGGAAGAATTATACGCAGAGAAGTGAGATACGAAAGCACCAAGGGGTGAAAAAATAAGCTTGTAGTTCTCTGAGGCTATAAGTGCAGGGATAATGCATAGCTCAGGAGGTTGTTCAGTGGAAGAGGGATGTATATCTCTAAAAGGCCAGTCACAAAGTTTGGAAAGAAAAAACGTAAGTACAAGGAAGATAACTACGAAGAAGCCAACGGTAACAGAAGGAATATCTCAGTTGATTGATGAAAGAAGGAACTACAAAAATACTAGGGAAGAATCAGGAATAGAGAAGTGCAAGTCGCTTAGGAATGAAATATATGGGAAGTTCAGGGCAGTAAAGGCAAAACGACTACAAGAAAAAAAAGGAAGAAATCGAAAAAGAACTGATTGTCGGAAGGACTGACTCACCCTGTGGGAAAGTCAAAACAACCTTTGGTGAAATAAAAGCGAAAGCGGTAACATTAAGAATACTATGGGATGTCCATTGTTAAGTTCAGAGGGGAGAGCGAAAAGGTAGAAAAAGTACTTTGAAGACATCTCTGAGGAGGAGAAGTTTTCAGTATGAGTATACCATATGGCTTAGGAAAAAAACATCATCCACACAATTCCGAAAATAGCATGAGCCGCCAAGTGCAAGAATAATCGCACCGTCAGCTTAACAGGTCATGCATCCAAGTTGCTGAAAAGGATAATGTACAGAAGAATGGAAAACAAAACTGAGAATATCTTAGTAGACGATCAGTTTGTATTTAGGAAAGGTACAAGCATCAGAAGGTCAGTTCTGATGTTCTGGTTGACAATGAAAGCAAGACTGAAGAAAAGTTGAGACAAATTCATAGGATGTCTGAAAATGGTAGATATTCGAAATACTGAGAAAAACAGAGGCAAGTATTAGGGAAGGGCGGTTAATATACAATATGTACAAGAATCAAAACTGAACAATAGAACCGGAACACCAAGAACGAAGTGCTCTGATTGAAAATGGTGTAAGACAGGAATTCAGTATTTCCGTTCTACTGTTCTATCTACGTACCGAAGAAATTATGACGGAAGTGAATGAAAGGTAGTTCTATCTACGTAATGAAGAAGTTATGGCTGAAGTGAATGAAAGGTTCAATTGTAAGATTAAAATTAGGGTGAAAGGTTATCAGTGATAAGATTTTGTGATGGCTTCGGTATACTCAGCACAAATGGAGAAGAATTACAGGATCTGTTGAACAGAATGAGTAGTCTAACGAGTACAGAACATGGATTGAGAATAAACCGAAGAAATACAAAATTAATTAGAAGTTGCAGAAATGAGTAAAGCGAGATACTTAACATTAGGTTCAGTAATCACGAAGCAGATGAAGTTTAGGAAATATGCTAGCTATGCAGTAAAATAATCCATAACGGATGGAGCAAGGAAGACATAAAAAGCATCGTACTGCTGGCAAAGATGGCATTCCTGGACAAATGTGTTTATTAGTATCAAACATATGTCTTAATTTGAAGAATAAATTTCTGACAACGAATCTTTGGAACACAGAATTGTTTGATAGTGAAAAGTGGGCTGTGGAAAAACCTGAACAGTAGACAGTCCAAACATGTATTGAGATATACTGCTACAGGAGAACGTTGAAAATCAGGTTGACTAAGAAGGTAAGAAATGAGGAGGTTCTTCGCAGAATCGGCGAGTAAACGAATATATGGAAAACGTTGCCAAGAAGAAGGGACAGGATAATAGGACAACTGTTAGGATGTCAAGGAATAACTTATATGGTGCTACAAGGAGGCAAGGAAGGTAAGAACTGTAGGGGAAGATAGAGACTGGAATACGTGCTGCACATAATTGAGGACATAGGTTGCAATTGCTTTTTTGAGATTTAAAGTTTGACGCAGGACAGCATCAAACCAATAACAAGACTGATGTCTCAAAAAAATTTGAGAGAAGCAGATTAGTTTTAGCGAGGAATGCTCTCTTCTCTTCATCTTCTATCCTATATCTTCATATGTCATATTTTGTTACTACTTTCATGGCTCAGAATTATCCTGTCTGTCAACTTCGTCGTCTCCAGGTTGTGGCTAATATCATTTCTACTGCTCATCACTACTTTCGAATTTCTTTGGTTTACTTATATTAGCAAAGAATTTCCTGCACCTGTTCTACAGTTCGTCCTATTCAGCATCTCGTATAATACTTTCTCTCTGTCACGAAAGACGGCAGTGTTCTCAGCAAATCTTATCGATGACAGTTTTCCACCTGCAATTTTGATTGCACCTCCGAAATTTTACTTTATTTTATTTTGGACAACGGAGTGAGAGAAGCTGGTGACTGCATCCTTGTCTTACGCCATACTTAATTCAAGATCTATCTTTCATTCTTATTAATCTTTTTTGGTTCTTAAATGTACTGTAAAACATATATCTTTCACTATAACTTATAGTTTTTGTCTGAAAGTTTCCAGCTCTTTCTTCCATTTATCTTTCTATAGGTTGATAAATCTTTCCATTCCCGAAGGTTTTCATGTTTCGTTGTTTCATCGATCAGTTGATTTGTTTTCTTTTCCGTCCAGTATCTTTGTAGTTACTCTCATGGTACCTCTTTTTTACGCATCCTGCGTCTAGGTTTACTTTATCATTCACAAAATAAATAAAATACATTCAAGTATGTGGCTGTTTGGTTATGAAACACTGAAAATTATAAAATCGATTTTACTACCACTTTCACACGTACGTAACCACTTCAGAGAAAACAAAATGCTCTTGTATTCACAGAACAATTTAGTGTATAACCTTAGAAATAATTGTTTTAATACAACGATTTACAACCTACGTAAGTTTGGGTATCACCACCAACGTAACATCATCGCCAAGTATTTTACACTTCCTTCTATGCTTTGTATATAGTAACATAACATGAAACACGACTGGTCTTCTGAGTTATACTTGACGTCCTATCTATCCACATCCAATCCGCATTCCACCTATCAGACATGGATCCTGAAGATATGCGTGGTAGGTCGAAACGGACCACGACACAAAATACTTTCTCTTATTGTGTGTAAAACTGTTAAAAAGTAAGAGTAATCGATGCCACTGTTCGACGCAGGGAGTTGAGAACTAGCACTATACCTTGATTTCTGCTTTATTTGTGGAAACCAATGTTTCTTCTACTCCTATTATGATACATTTCTTTCATAATTCGAGCAGATAGATGAGGTACTTAGTTAACTTCAAGTTCTTCAAAAAATGTCAAGGCATTCCTTACCTTGCTCTCAATATATCTGTTAAAATTTGTATCAGAAATTGCTGCGCCTGAATTAATGAGTTTTCTCTTTTAGATACTTGTATCTATAGAGTGATGTTTCTGATTTTCTCCCCGTGCGGTATCAGAGCGCCATATCTGCCATTTTCTTACGAACAATGGCCACAAAAAATGAAGTACGCGAAAACTGTCAAAAGTAATGTAATCCTGGGAAAAATTTAAGCAGTGAGGAAAAGAATTCCCCGTCACCATAATTGCACATTTTCTTTTGCAGCACGCAGTAACATAGCGAATCTGGTAGCAAAAATATTAGCCCTAACCAGAATTAAGCTTAATTTGAAAAACATAACGTGATATATTTTGTCTCGTCACTTGCCCCTCCATTCTGCTTATATTTCCGCACGAACAGAATGTGATGAGCGTGACGTACAGCCAAGGCAGCTTCAGCACGGAGACAGACGCCTTACGCAGGAAAGCACTTGGTACTCACAGGCACGTTCGCCGAAATGCAGTGCCCCGCCAGGCTGGAACTGACGTTTGAATGGCAGAGAATATTAGAGGCGAATCTCATCCTTTGCATTCCGAATAAGTGTAGCGGTACGGTGTTGACAGGGAAATAACACTGTCGAGGCAGAAAATAAATGTTGCCTGCATAGGGAAAACACAACATGGTGGAGTCTTGTACGCGTACTTCGGAATGACTGGAGGCATTCGGTTTGATGATGTACTTCCTTTCCGAGTTCACAGATTAACAATTAACGGACGTGGGAAGTTAGTTTTTCATTTAAAAAGATAGTTAAAGGTAAAAAGGACAATGGAAACGAAAGTAATTTCATGATTTTCCGGTCTTCAAGTGACGTCATACTTTCGTTTTTCAATATTTTATTAAGTTCACTTTACACCGAGGCACTAGGCGGACGCTACTAAAAAATTCACATTTAGTGGAAGCGTTTATGTGACATATAACAGTAGGAACATTAGCGCCATTGACATATGAAATATGTCGGAGATAATTGTTGTTAGTGAAGTGTATAAAAAAGGCAAAGCGCAGAATAATATGGCAAGAAAAGTAATAGTGTCTCAGACCAGATCTGAGAACGATGCAGTTATTTTCCTAACCGATAAATCATCAAGAATTATAAAGAAAACAAAAGCACAAACTTACAGAATACATGGGAATTGTTCCGTGTTCTGTAACTGTGATATCTTAAGTGTGTCAGAGTTACTTAAAGCATCTACTCTGGACACTGTAAAAATTGTGCTTTTGCTTACAGTTCCGTCTAAATTGATCATAAACAGTTCTTATTTACGAAATTACTTTATTATGCACGTTTGCAGCCTCCTACAGAGTTTCCATACTTTCTTCTACACACAGGGATTTATATTACCCTCTGCTACAATGACACACAATACTTTATTTCATGTCCATATTTTTATGTATCCACATTCACATTACATACTTTGTTTCGATCCAATGTAAAATAATCATCTTTTGTTTTGTCTTGGTGGCCATGGCAAGATCTTCTGTTCTTCTGCGCGTGCTTATGACTGTGTCATTCTACGTATCCAACTCTGTTTATCTTTATGTAACTGTGCGTGAATCTCCCTCTCTCTCCCCTGTCTCTCTCTCTCCCTGTGTGTATGGGGGGGGGGGGGGAGGAGGGAGTGGTGTAAGCTTATTATTACTTCTTTAATGTTCATTATGAGTGCGTCAGTGGACATATTCCTTACTTTATAATATTGTTGTAGTGGGTGGAGAGGGGCTTATAATTTTCCCACTGAATGTGTTAGTAATTTAAATTGTTTGATTGTCAGGAAACAACGGACTACTGCATTTTTTCACAAATTACTTTGTTTCGAGTCATAGGTTTCTCCATTTCCAGCGAGGAGAAATAGGTGCTTGTCACGAAAAGTTAGAACCATATCAAATATGAACGAGGAGAGTAATCAGCTACTGTTGGAAGTTGCCAGTGGCTATATTAAGAACCTTTCTCTGTTAGTTGCAGGTTGTTTGGACATTTAGCATCGATGTGCGATGATATATATAGCAATGATGTTTTTTCATGAATTTAGTGTCTTGGTTATAGTTGTATAATAAATCGTACGAAAGATGTGTTGAATAATTCCTTGAAATGTGTAAATAAATTATTTAAACCATTTGATAACATTTCTTATGTGTCTAACGTACAGAATTTCAATTGAACTGTTAGCATGATGTAGTTATTAAGTTTTAATAGAAGTTAAATAAAATTAGAAGGCAAACCACAAGGACACTGCGAAAATAAAAACGACAGTTACTGTTAACATCAGGGCATAGGTTTCACTATACGAGAAGTTTCGCCAGGGGGCAAAAGAGCGGGAAAAATTTTTTTGTCTAGGCCCGACTGCAAACAAGAAAATTGGAAATCTGAATTATTGAAAGAATCTTATAATTTGTGTTAAGAAGGGACTGCAAAATAACAATCAGAAATTCGGGGAAACAGCTAAAGTCTTGTTGCATCGACAAGTTAATAATTTATTGAGGAAATAATACCCGTCTACGAATAACTACAAAAACTGATAATTGACAGGACGATGCTGATTAGAGATTTTAATACTAATGTGTAACAAAAGTCGAAAGAATGTTTCTTCGGTAGATAGAACAACGTGTACATTCTTTACACTTTCTGTTGGAAAGAAGGGCAAGTAGGAAATGGTCTTCATATAAACCAAATGGCACTAAAGGCGAAACCATACATCATAGAAACAACATACAGATTTATTACCCAGGATGTTACGCTCCCGAATTGCATACGTATTTCAACTGTATAGAGTCTTGACGTGCAGATTACAGATGTACGCAAACATAGAAACAAACTAAAGTATCAGGCTGTAGATCATTATTGCACATTTTTAAACTATATAAGAATGACGAACTTTTGCACATTAAAGCAAACCACAGGTTCAGGGGCGCCCATTCCAAGTTGGAAGGCTGGGTCTGCACTCTCTCCCAACCCCCGTCTCAGGGAAAGGAAAAAATATAGTGTAGACAGGTGATTTTTTTCCAAAAAAGTTATGCGAAAGTGGCTTTCACGCAGGTTTCTAACAGGGGCGGAACTGGAACTTAGAAGTCTCCATTCATCTTCCAAAACTCCGAATATATTCCATACCCCCAGGTCTAGGCTACCCCTCCCTCTATCCTCTGAAAACCATCGCACGTGTGCCCTTGAGAGGTTTACAATTTTGGAAGAAACTGTTGTAGGCGAAAGAAGCAATTATACTGCATAAACATATGCAAACAGCTAAAGAAGTTGAGTACTAAGAAATTAACAAAACAGAAAATCTCAAATACTATGAGCCAACTTGAAAAGAATGCCAGAATTTTAATCTCGAATTAATGTGGTACAATAATAAGAAATGGATCGAAATATTGAGAAATATCTTCGAGAGAATGCTAGAAAATAAAATAAATTTTAAAACGATAAACTGTGAATCAAAATAGCATGAAAAGGCAAACCAAAAGTTTATTTTTGTGTGCATCATATTTCACCTGTTACATTGGTAAGATGTAAGAGGACATAGTAGTTGTCAACAGGGGAAATTGTTAAACTAATGGTACTCGTACTTCCGGAACGTTTGATTGTAATACAGATGCAATCAACAGCTGCCGAAGACCAATGACACATCAACAAATGGTAGCTCATACAGTCGCTCATGAGCAACACAACATCACACTTCAGTGTTCTCCGGTTACATGGTAGCTGTAACTTTAGATGACTGCGTGGCGAAGACGTGTACTTATCTGTTTTAGGACATGAAGTTAGTCAACAATGCTTTGATTAACTCGGAAAGTTCGCGTCGGAAAGTTCTCAGGGAAGGTCCAGCGGCAAGGTAGTGTCAATATGTGGAAATGCACGTCACAATCAAAATTAACAAGTCACAACTTGGTCGGTACAATATTTTGCTCAAAATCGGCATTTCCACTAAAAATTTAAGGCGCTAAATATTACAATCAGTAAGAGGAAAATTAGACTCAGTTTAATATACGAACAATACCTGTGTGACTTTATTAACCTACCGCTATTAATTCTCAAGTTACTTACTAAAAACTAAATTTGGAGTGAAATGGTAGATTAAGTATGATCTGTACTTGTTATAGAAAGTTCGAATTACAGCACTCGATTACTTTGATGGAATAATATAAATGTACCAAAGTTTTGGACTTAATTGTAGATAACAATCATTTACAAGGAATCTGAAACAGGCAGAACTAAAAATTCTAACCGGCCAAGTTAAGGCGCAGTCGAGCTAAAACATTTTTTAATAACTAAAGCCAACCTAGCTTCATTCATATAAAAATTAATAAGATTGTAAATTGCTACACGACACAATAATTAATTAATATGTGTCCCAGAAAGGCGTAATTCAGATGCTGATACCTGCGTTTAGGGCGGTAGATAACAGATGTTCAGTTCGGAGATCAGCTGCGCTCATGTACAAACACAGCCAGAGGCAGTGGAGAGAGACAATTCATACTGAGATATCAGTCTGTCAGTGTCGGCCAAACGCCAACGACTGCTGTGACTCTGATGACGTCACATCCAGGCAACCACCAAAACTGTATTGGTAAGAGTGAGAAGTGAAATCGCGTGGACTGAACACCGTCCTAAATCGCTTAATTTTCACAAAAGTACCTGTTTATGAGTCGTAATGTTGAAAAAACCGTGAGGCATGTGGTGTGATTACTTTCCACTTTTCAGGCGAGCTGTTAACATTGGTGATTAGAAAACAGGCGATAGGCCATTTTACTTGCAACTTCCCATAGAGGTAGCCTGTGAACTGCTAATAGTGATTTTTCCGATAGGAATATTATTATCTTAGTGTGTGAACTTTCAATGTGTATTTCAATTAGTTAAAACTCTATACTTTTGTTTATAGTTATACTTTTCTGATCGTACTGAGTAAATAGCAACAAGAAACATTTTCTTTCAGTGATCACAAGAATAATGTCGACTTGCAGACTGGAAAGTATGGTTAGTATGTTCTCCATCGCTTTCTGGCTGACAGCAAACATAGTTTTCAGGTTGTTGCAAACGGCGACGTTAATTTACCCGCCGGCCAACAACATGTAACTTCTAGATAATTATTCCCTTCTCAGATAACGCTAAAACCTTTATTCCGCTTAAACTTTGCCCCTCAAAGCAATTGTAGTTTTCGTTTTATTCCTTTAATTTTAGCAGCCAACTGGCCTATTTGTGCTTGTTGATACTCAATTGTTGCTAGTGTATTCTTATTCATCTTGCCAGTGTTAGCTCGTTTGTGTGTCTTTTAAATTTAAATTTCAGCTTTATATTGTTTTTAAACTTTCGCTATATACGCCCAGCTACGTAATCTTTATAAACTTTTTTATTCAGTTTTATATTATCAATCCGCCAAATGTTAGGTACTGGATTAGTCAACTTCGACGCTGTTCGCTGCTAAATTGTTTTACATTCCCTTCCAATATGAAAGTCGCTAGTTTTTGTGCACGGCTGCCTTCTATCACCGTGTCACACCGTATCTCGGCTACACGTGCGGCTGTCACCTGCCCGCAACCTTGTGTCCAGTGTACGGCAGCCACCCCCCTCATAGTGTAAGTTCTCTTACGTTGTAAGTTGATATTCTTGGTTTCTCCTCCTGTTTTCTTTCTTTGATTGCTCATTTATTTGGCTAATTTTTTCATTGTATCGTATGACACCCGTGTTTCTGACTATCCCGAACGTATCAACTTCGTATATCCAGTTGGACAGTGAATTCCCGTTATGACTATAATAACTAATTGTTATGTTTTATGCAGTCTCTTATTACTGTATATTTTCTCCATTTTCCTATAGCAGAAGATAGGCTTATAATGGACCGAAACCAGTCGTAATTGAACCAATAAAACAATTTACAACTCAAGCGGTTTAGTACCTGATCCCAGGACGCTCATTTGCGGATGTTGCGGATGTCAATTTTGCTACAAAGTACTTACAGAGCTGTAGAGGCAGATTTAAAGGGAAACTTGCTGGTCATTTTAACGAAACCGGAAGAAACGGCAGAGAGTAGAAGACAATGAAGAAATGGTTAGTTGTTGGTTGTTTGAATAATGGATGTTAATGTCGTGTGGCTAGGGCCTCTTGTCGGGTCGACTGTTCGCCGGGGGCGGGGCAAGTCTTTCGACTTGACGACATTTCGGCGAATTGCTGTGGATGGGGATGAAATGATGATGATAAGGACAACACAACACCCAGTCCCTGAGCGGAGAAAATTTCCGACCCAGCCAGGAATCGAACCCGGGCTCTTAGGATTGACATACTATCGCCCTGACCACTCAGCTACCGATGGCGGACGGTTGGTTGATTTGGAGAAGGGACCAAACAGCGAGGTCATCAGTCTCATCAGATTAGGAAAGATTGGGGAAGGAAGTCGACTGTGCCCTTTCAGAGGAACAATACCGGTGGCATTTGCCTGAAGCGGAGTAGGGAAATCATTGAAAACATGAATCAGGATGGCGTCCTCCCAAATGCGAGTCTAGTGTGCTAACCACTATTCTTCTCGCTCGGAGCAAGTAAAGAAATATTACAGCTTGAAGTCTGCAGGCGTTGGAATCCTTTGGGTCAAAGACGTGAGAACCGCCTGTAGGGTAAACGGCAGTAGCTTACAACACGTCTCTCTGGAGGACAGAGATGCCCAGGGGACGCCAGAAAGTGCAGAGGCGGTGAGAAAGCGCAACGCTGAGTTGCGCTGCGCATTTTAATGGCTGCTTTTCCCCTGACGCGGCGCTTTGCCTCTAACTGCAACCACCAAGCGAGAGCGCACACGGCGCAACAGGAGATACGGTGAGCCTTGTAGTGGGAGAAGGGAAGATGGAGTAGGGCTAGAATTGCAAGGGTTCGCCGCTTTCCCTTTTGCGCTCTGATAACCAAAGTCAACAAAGAGAAAGCAATAACTGCACCTCAAGAGCTATGCCCACTAGCCTTTCCTACAAGCTCATGGTCTCGATTACCTAACTTAATTATGATTTTATACTGTTTTCTCAAATTTTTCATTTATTAGTTCCGTCTAGCCCGTCACATTTGCAGTTGTGTGTGTGTATATATATATAAAACATAACAACATAAAACTATATATATATATATATATATATATATATATATATATTGTTTTATGTTGTTTTTGTATACTGTATGTTGAACTAAGTTCCGTATTCTTACTTTCTTCTTTTAACATAGATTTCCTTCTATCATTCTGGATATGTGAACGCTTCCTACGCATTACACGACATGCACATTTCCCCCGGAATTTTTTCCACTCTCAGTCCGGAGTTGCTGACCTGTCACAGAAAAACACACAGACGTTATCCTCATTTTATACCGACATTCGACAGTTACAGTTACACCTACACACATGCAACTTAATTCCACGATCATTGTATACTAGAATTTATATTTTGCCTGGCAAAATGACGGCAGTGTCCCAAAAGACAGTGAAAATGTTTACAATATCCTGGTTCCGACCAAGGTTTTCTGGAACTTTTCCTTTGTTACGCCGAAACTGGTAATTCCCTCCTATTTAATCACAACTGGGAACCCCCCACTACCAGCACATATGATAATCAGCTAAAGAGAACAACAATTCTGTAATGGGACTGATTTAAAACAGCCAGCTGTGCTCTGTGAAATGAAGAATTAATAGCGTGAAACCATGAAAAATTCATTATTTTAATCTGTTTTAACGAAATTTATTATCATCCATGTTACCCACTGATGTTAGTGCTATTACAGACACTATGCTTACAGATGGGTACAGTACAGCAACCATATTAGTGGGCCCTATTTTGCTTTTACTACACAAACTGCAACTTAATTTTATGTTGGTACTACTGCTTCTTTTCCTAGTGCTCTTTTCTGCGTCCGCACAGGATCTTCATGATTATTAACAGAATTGGTTTGGCTTGTATAAGGAGTGGCCTGATGGCGTTCCAGTTGCCACCAGGTTTTTCCTCGGGACGCAATATGTGTACCCCCACAGTCACCGTGTACAGTTACTCAAATGAAAGTAACCGAAGTTGTCGAAATGTTTCCGAATCGTGTAACTGAGGTGGTAGTTACGTATCGCGTATTAGCGGGATGCGGGAAACAGCCTGTAAACATTATTTGCGCTGGGCCGCACACCGACCCCTGCCGTTACTCCATCGGGGGGATACGATCCGTAGTTAATTTACAGCATTGTCCCTGAAGCGACACCTTAACACGCAAGGCCATCATGGCACGCATGTTGCACCTGCTAATACTAGTACTAGTACTACGACTATGTTTGGTTATATTAAGGTCGCTTATCCTCATGTAAAAGTTAAGTTGAGCTTTGTCTTATATCATTAAGAACATTTTCTCTTCACTAAGGGTTGAGCAATACATAACACGTTACTAATATTTCGTTATACAGCTTGTCTGATCTCTCTGTTCGTTGTATACCTGATTAGTGAGGCAATATTTTGCTCTCTCCACACCACTGTACGTCGGGTCAGAGAGAACCACTTATCGTTCAGTGAGAACAACTGATTGTTCTTCTCACGTGTTCCTATGCCCACCCCCCTCAACTGTTACATTTCTGGACCAAATTTTCTTAAGGGTATGGGGCTTTGTTTCCGTTCGTATGCTCGTCTGCTCACCCATCTCGTCTATTTTGTGATGACTGATGAGTATAGTTACGCCTTGCTTTTTCCGAGATAGCATCAGATGGAATATATACATTTTGACGCTGTTTTAAACTTTCAGGAATGATGAACAAGGGTAAAGGTATCAACTTGAGTTAAGGGACCCTGATCCGGAAAAGGCCGAGTCGAAAGCAAAAGCGAATATCTTTCTCATACCTCTTACAGTGAAATACACGTACCTGTACTTAGATTTCTCGAATATATTCCACACGTTATTCGTCAACGGATATGCTCCCATCATGAAACGCCTCTACCCACTTCGGACTAAGGGTTTATGAACACCAGGATAAGATATTATCTGAAAAGTGGATAGGCAGAGGAGGACTTGATGAAATCTTCTCGGGCTTCCATCCGCGTAGCTGCGTCGAAAATCCGCTACGTTTCGATGAGCGTCACTCATTAAAAGTCGCGGATTTTCGACGCAACTACCCGGATGGAAGCCCGAGAAGATTTCATCAGCAGTATATACCGGGAAAGCCTACATTCACATAAGAAGAGGTCCTGTTTCGAGGCGAAAACTTTCTCTTGAGCTCATCGCACCTTTATTTCTTCTTGTGGAGCCAGGTTAAAACGTCTCATATACGAGACGCCTGTTGAGGCTGACGAGGATCTGCTGGCAAGAATTCTGGTTGCCTGCGTCACTGTTTAAACGACACCGGGGATATTCCAACGGGTACGACACAACATTATGCGACGATGCCGTGCCAGTATCGGAGGGGGACGTCACTTTTAACAACTTTCGTAAATGTAGCAGCTTATGAATTTTGCGTAGGTAAACGGAATTCCTTGTTGCTGTATCGTACACGGTTTTCGTTCTCTCTGACGTCAAGATAACGTGCGCCGTTACTAGTCCATTAACAGTGAAAATTATCTGAGGGTACGGGAGAGTATTCACCTGGAATTCCGTATGTCATGAGCAGAATTCGGAAGTTGTTGCCCGTAGTTTGAACTCTGCCCGAGGCTGGAGCGGAACTTGAGGTGGTTTTCGTGTATACGTTTCGACTCCGGACTAGCGTTTCATACCTCTAATTGATACATTTACTTTTCTCCATCATCCCTGAAAGGTTGTAACATCATCAAGGAATCACCCCGTAGAATAAAGTATCATTTGTACTAGAATCAAGTCTAGCAGAGGTCTCTGCTAAATTTACGTCTTGTGACGACATAAATATGTAGTTGCTTATCTCATTCCTTAATTCAAATTGCATATCCAATCAACAGCGGATTCGATGAAGGTGGAGCAATTGCACATGAAATAATGATGGAACAATCGTTGTAGAAGTCGTAGATGGCAACGTCAGAACTCTGTCATGAAAGTTTTCGTTAAATCTACTGATATGCCTCACGCTCGCGGTAGATACGGATCCAGATCACTATATAAGGGCTACAAACTGCCCACAATGGATTACGTGTAGTTCATGAGTGAATTACTGGGAAAAAATTTTAAATTTGGTGTTCATTGTCAGTTTTAATATTATAAATCTAAAGCCATCACTTCTAAGAACTTGAAATTCAACTATTCTCTCGATCCACTAAAAAAGTTGCAGTAGACATGGGTCACTTTCAGGAATCCATTACGAAGTAAGGAACGGGCAACACAGATCACAAAACATAAGCAGAATTAGTTTGAGAAAGTGTTAGTATTCCTAGAAAAATAAATGCATACTTATATAAAATAGCTTACTAGTTAAACAAGGCAAAGAAAATTAGACCTGTGCTCAAAATTACAGCAATTCTACTGTGAAACGTGCTATACTAGTGGAATTAAAATCTCTAATAAACTTAACGTGAACATACGAGGACTGCAGAACCTTACAGTACAAAGGCGATTCTAGACATGTGGCTTAACGGAGAGAGAGAGAGAGAGAGAGAGAGAGAGAGAGAGAGAGAGAGAATTTAGATATGTAGATTATTTGTAATTGCCATTATTTGAAATTCATGGATGCATTTACTAAAACCAAAACTTCTTTTAAGATTATAGAACGCCCACTAGAGATACTTCTTCTAAAAGAAAACACTATGTTTTTGGATTAAAAAATATCTAGACTGCAGAACTCTAAAGTATGTTCCATTATTAACTGCCATATAAAAAACTGATGATAAAAATGCAGTAACCTAAGGATGGTTCAAATTCTATTCCTTAACCATAAGTACATACCGTATCTGATAACAGTCCTCACTGCAGAAAGACTACCTATGCCATCTGTTTTACTAAACTGCAAGTAACCACATCAACAACATACTAACAGCCCCACCCATAATCTTATTGAATGCCTGCTTCACACCCGAACAAAGAAATGAATGAAAAGTTATGCAGTGTTCTGTTTTGTAACGAATGATCACGCATTGGACAACCTATGTCTAGACCATGTAGTTTCTAATATACTGCATCGCTTAATCGGAATATTTTCACAATAATTTTCTGGGTAATGTAATATATTAAGGCTGACACAGAGAGCACGTTTTAACAAGAATGATCGAAACTGCGGACACGGACAGCATGTGATGAACAAGTGAATGACGTATCATCCTTTGTTACATATTAATAAGAATTAAGGGACGGACAATACAAGTGAATTAATACGTACATGTTCATCACAACTCTGACATAATGTGCCATACGACAAATACGTTTGAGAACTAAGCAAATCTCGATCTAGAAACAAGTCTACACTCATTTCAGGACCAAAAATGAATGACAGAAGAAGTTACACAATCTACGCAAATAATTAATCTGTAAATGAGTCAACGCGTCTGTTTGTCCTGTAACACGCTAATCTCCAGAAATATGAATTTCCAAGGGATTTACGACGGTAAACAAATCATAGTTTGGAGAACCGCAGAGGCATAATTTCACTAAAATCGGATCGAGGAAAATAAATTCATACAATACTCAAATTACTTGCGGGAATGCATCCGGTTGACATCAACAACAGCCAATATATCGAAAAGAGCACGCCCTACAATTTCCAACCCATCTCTGCAGTTATGCCTTAAAACTGGCAGGGTGTACTCCAGTCGAAATATCGGCGGTTGTCGACGACGTCACCCGGCTGCATATCCGTAAGCTATTTGATCACTGTATTCGGCGGGAGAAACTTAGGTCTCCCATATCCATAGGTATTGTAAAAATCTATGTACATACGTATGTGTTTTTGCATGTATGTACGTATTCCAAACCTCCACCGAAACCTCTGCACCAATTTCAGTCAGACTTGATGCACATATCAATTACTATCTAGAAATAATAGCTGCGGGGGTAAGAACTATTCGCCTATCAAAGGGGAGGGTTTAGGGATGAAAAGGAGCGTGGGTCACGATGCATGAATTTGCAGATTATAGTCATGAAGTATTAGAGAAAGGGAGGACTCAGTAGCTGGCAAAAATCCTTAAATTCAAATTTCAAACCTATACGAACCTTTTCCTCACTGAAACCCTCCGTAAATGATGAATGAAGAACAGTTTATCGATTACTAGATCTCCACTTTTTGTTCACCTGGGACGTTTTAATGTTTTACACCCTTTCGACTAGCTGTATTCGCGACATTATTTGCAGGCAGTGTTCACACATACCAATCAATGTACATGGCGAGTTGTACCATTGTACAACACAAAATTCATTAAACATGTCGTCATAAGCACTTGAGATGCTTGAAGAACTGCCACACAATGCGTGATGTTCCAATTAATCGTTACTAACCCGCTGAACCAGTTTCAATGAAATTTGGGAAGGTAATAGCTGTGGTGTCACCGCCAAACACCACACTCCCTAGGTGGTAGCCTCTAAATCGGCTGCGGTCCGTTAGTGTACGTCGGACCCGCGTGATTCCAGACCGAGCGCCGCCACACGGCAGGTCTAGTCTAGAGAGACTCCCTAGCACTCTCCCCAGTTGTACAGCCGACTTTGCTAGCGATGGTTCACTGTCTACATACGCTCTCATCTGCAGACGACGACAGTTTAGCATAGCCTTCAGTTACGTCATTTGCTACGACCTAGCAAGGCGCCATATTCAGTTACTATAAGTACTATCTTCAAGAATGTATTCTGAAGAGATAATATTGTGAATCATGTACCGTCAAGGGCGACGTTCATCGTTAATGGGTTGAAGTTAAGTATCAAAGTAATTACGTCCGCTTTCTGAATTTTCATTCGTTGTCATGTTTCAGACCTCATGTCAGTATAGTTCGTCCCTCCTCACGCCAGCCTACGTGAGCTAAAACGCGTGCATTTCCGCTTCCACTCGTAACACGGTGTTGGCTCTTCTGCTAACACAAAAATAGCTTTAATCACGAGTATGAAAAAAGGTTAATTGAGAAATTCTGTGACACAAGGTAATTACGGAAAAATATTTACTCTTCGAAAAAGCTGTTTCTTCTTAGACATTTTAATTTTGTCAGATTTGTGAAAGTGCCTTTGTTGGTTGATATATGCTACGCAATACGATTCAAACTAATGAATTCGGTGCTTATACAGCCTTTAGTGCGTTTCCTCGAATGTATTTAATCCATACTTCCATACTACATCAATAGCACAATGAATATATGCACGCTCCTGGCCATGCTCCTCTGTGCTACTCTGCCTGTCGACGCGTTGTGCTTTCAGTGAGCTTCTGAGGGGGTGAGTGCAGAGCATATCTTGATCTATGCTTACCCAAACTGGCACGCACGTATTCAGCACAGACGCTGGTAATACCTGGTATAATACACAGGTAATTTTACAAGACGAGTATCCTGTCATGCAGGGTGCACACAAGCTGGGCACAAAGGTTTCAGTACTCTAGTCACAGTGAAAAAGATCTGGTCAGTGTCCTATGTACTCTGGCCGTTAACCCACTCCATCTAACCACTCCTGTGACTAAGTTCGGCCGCTGCAATGGGGGTGGCGAAACTTAGCTGCGAACTTCGGTCCTTAGAATCCTCAGTGTCGCCAGCGGATGCGGACCACACAGCACTGGTACACTTCTTGAGCGGAACAGAGCGGCTAACGTATACAAGACGCAGTTCGTGCAGCGCAGCAGTCATCATGAACCACCCGAAGACTGCAGCAGGAACGTTTGCCAAAATATCGTACAGAACTTATGACGTGACCTACGAAGACACCCGAGAACTGTACAAGGCAGAAATATTGAAAACGTAAGACCCCATTTCACGACATATGAAGACAGTTTGTTTGAAATATATGCCACTGTGAGCCCGCTTGGATGCCTGAACATATGAGTGATACGTATTTATGGCTACGAGTCCTCGTCCGGCAGCTGAGCTGGTTGGCCTACTTAATAAAAACTTAGTAAAGGGAACAACAACAAACTTCAACGGATGTCACGTGACGTTCGCAACGACCAAACACACACTCAAAAACAAAACAAAAAACAACAAAAAAGTGGCCAGCGCGACAGAATGTCAATCCCAAGGGCCCGGGTTCGATTCCCACCTGTGTCGGAAATTTTCTCCGCTCAGGGGCTGGGTGTAGTGTTGTCCTAATTATCATCATTTCATCCCCATCGACGCGCAAGTCGCCGAAGTGGCGTCAAATCGAAAGACTTGCACCCGGCGAACGGCCTACCTGGCGAGAGGCCCTAGTCACACGACTTTTTTTTTATTTCGCTACGAGAGGTTGTGTTATTAGTAGAGCACAGGCGAGTGAGTGAATCGACTGCAGAAAAGAGAGACAGAGAGAGAGAGGAAGACAGTGATGAGTTGCTGCTGAGTGAAAAGCTTTGATGGTGGACTCTCCGTACACAGAACAAATATTATTTGAGATGCTCCCTGATGTGAGTGAATATAGAGCATGGATTTCTGAGAATGTTTTATAGATAGACATCACTTTTGCAAAAAAGGTAATTACATCGTGTTTTCTTTGACGCAAGTGCTGGCGCAAGTATTTCTTGTAAAGATGACATTTCGGTCAACAATATCTACCTTTTGGTATCCAGAACAAGTTATTGGCCACTTGTTTAAAACCTTAATTATTATTCTTCACCCTCCACCTTCAGTTAAAAGAATTACATCAGAATTATACTGCGAAAGTTTTAAGCAATTTAAAAATTATTTGCATGAATTAATTTTTAGGGTATATAACAATCCTAGAAAAAAAGTCATAATTCATGATAGAATAAGTCACTGATTTGTTACTAAAAGAAATTTGCAATACAATTAAAAAATTCTCATTTATTCATTTGCAAATATTTCACTAACGTTTATCCTGACTTTTTTTTAAAAAAATTCTATGATTTTACTCCACTTTCACGCCATGCATTTGACGTGTAAATAGACAGCTACATTTTGGAAAGATAAAAGATATTTTTATGAGGAAAAGCAGCCTAAAGCGAGATAAGGCAAACAGCCACGCAGACATTTATTTAAAAAAAAAATTGTTCAAATGGCTCTGAGCACTATGGGACATAACATCTGTAGTCATCAGTCCCCTAGAACTTAGAACTACTTAAACCTAACTAACCTAAGGACATCACACACACACATGCCCGAGGCAGGATTCGAACCTGCGACCGTAGCAGTCGCGCGGTTCCGGACTGAGCGCCTAGAGATTTATTTAAGGGTCATGCAGTTCAGCACTTCATATTACTGCAGTACGCAGACCGAGCAAATTTGAGTTCTTCTTCGCACGTAATGAAGCTTTTGAGAAAAAAATCGTAAATGCTTTAATTTGTAAACTTTTCATAATAACGAAGTAAGATTCGTTTTTGTAACAGCAGAGTTACAACACGCAGCAGTTAGCCATTGTGTATGATTGTTTGATGAGGAACATGGCCTACGTACTATTGATAACCATTCCTTATAATCAACTGGTACAGAAAACCGACGTTGCCCAGATATTTATTCGTATTTACAGCTGTGCATCCATGACCGTAACTCGTAGCGTGTGGCCTTGGTTAATGTTTATGACGTCATATCTCATGAAGTATGTGTTCTACGAAGGTAAAATTTTGAAGTTTCATTCAGTGCTGTAAGTTCATACCATTCGAAAATCTGTCGCGAACACAGTTAGTAGTTACGAAGTAATAACTTGTAACGTCATGACTCATGCGGTACTTTTACTGAATGAAAAGTGGAAAAGTAGTAAGGGATAATGTTTTTATCTTCGACTTTCTTCGTTTTATAGAGGTCGTCAGGGAGAAATTTCGTAAAGTTTTAAAGTTGTATGTAAAGTTCGTTGTGAGCCGCTAAGTGCTCTCATTCTGAAACACTGTTATCTGGTAGTTGGCGTGTCGCGGGCTATGTTTCCTTTTTACCAACACCTTACCTCCACATTGGCTGTAGCCTGACATTAACATATATGCGTAAAAAGTTTGGTTGAAATATGTCCAGATGTTCAGGAAGAGACGTGGAACAAATGCATAAGTCGATTTTTATAATATGTATGGATTTCTGTTAAGGGTAGTTAGATTCGGTTTAGAATTGGCATCACACACATTAAGAGTACTTCACTTACGTAGTTGATGATCGTGTTCATAGGTAGGGTAGCTAAGGCTAATCTAGAGCAGAGTACATGGGCGACACTGTAATCGGATTTCAAAAGTACTTACTGTCACACTGCTAGCGCGATGTTTGGCACGCACCGTTTCCAGTGACAAACGTTTGCATTAAAAATTTCAATCGAGCTACATCGTTTTACATTTGCGGAACCTTATGAACTCATAATATGAAGGCTTTCACAATAGGATGTCTTAGCTACAGGAAAATCTCCTGAATTATATGACAGTGAGCAGTGAAACGTTTGGGTTCTTACATAACGTCCAGAGCTGCGGTGGACATCTTCAGAGATAAAGGGGGTTTCGCTGGGTCGGCAAGACCATACAATCCAGAAGACTTATTCAGTCCACTGCGTGAAGAACGCTGCGACTAATGTTTTTTAGGTTGCCGTAATGTCGTGAAATTCTTTGAGAGCAAACGACGTATCTCCAGGTAGTAAGGATTTACATGCCATTTCGGAATCTGATATGTGAAGTTTGTAAAATATGAAGATACAAAAAAAAATGCCAGTGGAAACATAGATTTCAGGAAGAGATCGTAAGTTCTTTACATAAGTAAAAAAAGCTCGTTTTAGAGTTCAATAATAAAAAAGTAATTTACTTAGCCTGGACTGAATTATGTAATATAATCAAGCTGTAGCTCGTCGCCGTGATGTGAAAAAGTCGTGTGTGGCAATTCAGGTTTCCACGACATCCGTTTGTAAGCGACATTTTAATCAGCTTACAACCTGAAATTTGTGACCAGTTAAGGCGGTTTACAACACTAGGACTCGAACCCGGATCTCTGCCTTTCGCGGGTAATAATATTCGTTCACTGTCGGTGGAGAGTTGTCTCAGAATATACTTGCAGTTCAGGAGTTTAGAAACTGTTGCAGTTTTTCTGCACAGAATAATGAGCGGGAATGGATCATTACCAAGCAGTTCACATAGTGAGTCTCACTACTCTTAGTATTTAGAGATTGTTATATAAATACTGCTTTCATGATCGCTGCTCGTAAAGGCACAGTAATTTATTGTTTTTACCAATATAACACTAATATGCAAGTTTGTTGATCTTGTAACAATTCTAAGTGAAGCCAAGCAGCGCTGGACATGGCTGAACACTCATGAAGGAGTTACATTTCTGTTCGTTGATAGTGTACGTGCATCTCTGTCCAGACGTGTGATTTCTTAGTTATACTGGATGTACAGAATGTATATTAAGCTGTGTAACGCGTTAGTATTGGAATGAAAATATCAAAGAAGAGTTATTAAATTTATGTGAGTCACTTAGGTTTGATAAATCAATCGCTTTGGGCCAGATTGGATCCATCAATTGTACTGTAGGTATGTTGCGGATTTTAATCGATGGAAACGGCACTAATACATCTCCTCCTCACTCCCTACCCTCCAGAAGAAAATAAACATTATCTCCGATCATAAAGCCAGAAGGAGACATCGACAAAATAATGTCGTTGAAAGAACGGTACCTCTGTTTAGTTCAGGGTAGATGGTAGTGCGTGGAACTTGTACAATGGAACATGGTGTTTTGGGTCATCTACGTGGACATTGTGGGGAATTGCCTACTTCCGGAGTGGTCTTGGCACCTTTCCGTAAATGAGAAGTTCCAATTCAGTTGAATGGTAACAAATCGAGTGAACTCCCTGTCTCTCTGTCTCGCTAGTTTACAGATGTGTTTGCAGCATCATCTTTGATATGAACGGCTTTGGTCAGTTGGCTCTATACTACCTGGGCGGAGAACTCTGGTATGTGAACAGAGTACATACGCCTGTCTGCAGTTCCTGTTGTGGTAAATCGTCTTGCACTGTCCTCCACTCTGTTGCCAAGGAAAATGTTTCGACTTGGTTGTACATGATGAAGGAATTCTGACTTGTATATTGTTATAAATATTATGTCAATGATTGTAAAAGTGACTAAACCAGGCAAGAAACACATTACTATAAAACTGACATGCCCACTAAATTGGAATAAATCGTTTCCTTAAAAATGTAACAACTTTTAAATTATCTCTTGTGATTCGGTTCCTGCAGCTTGTAACTGAAAATTTTATGTTCCAGATTTAGTCCGTTTACTTTATCTCTTTAGTGTGTACAAAGTGTAGGATATTGACAAGCATATGCCACTCTGTTCCCTAAATCCGTTGTGTAACAACTTGTAATGTCATCAAAACTGGACCTATGTAGTAGCTGAAAATGCTGATAATATTTTTGATGCCTTGGTTCTTATAACCCGCTCTCCAATTAGCAATACATGTCTGCATGACACAGAGTGGCAACACAAATACTGCTTGAAAATGCTTAACTTCAGATAGCATAGATGCCAAAAAACCTTGTGTATTAAACATTAGACTGAGAGCTAGATGCTTTTCCACATTTTAAAATCAGTGCATTTTATTAGTACATCCGTGTCCGCCCCCGGTAGCTGAGTGATCAGCGCGACAGACTATTAATCCTTAGGGCCCGGGTTCGATTCCCAGCTGGGTCGGAGATTTTCTCCCTCAGTGACTGGGTGTTGTGTTGTCCTAATCATCATCATTTCATCCCCATCGACGCGCAAGTCGTCGAAGTGGCGTCACGTCGAAAGACTTGCACCAGACGAACGGTCTACCCGCCGGGAGGCCCTAGCCACACGCCATTATTATTATAGTACATCCGTAATTTTTTGTGTATATAGCGTAATGAGTAACGCGTGATCTAGAGTTTTATGCATTTACTTTTTGAGTCATCAGTCTTCGGACTGGTTTGAAGTGGCCCGCCGCCAGTTAGTAATCTCCTGTACCAACCTCTTCATCTCAGAGCTATGTTCTCAATTGTTTACTGGATATATTCCATCCCTGCCTTCCTCTACAGTTTTTGCCCCGTGTAGTTCCCTCTAGCAACGCAGAAGTCGTCCGCTGATGTCTTAACAGTTAACCTGTCATCTTGTCACTTCTCCGTGTCATTATTTCCCACATATTTCTTTCCTCTCCGATTCTGCGTAGAACCACCTCATTCTTTACCTTATTACTCTACCTAATTTTCAGCGTTCGTCTGTAGCACCTTATCTATAACGCTTCGATGCTCTTCATATTTTCCCAGAGTCCATATTTCACCACCATTAACTGCTGTGCTCAAAACATACATTCTTAGAAATTGCTTCCTGAATACCTATGTTTCATAATAGAATACTTGTCTTCACCAGGAATACCCTTTTGGCCAGTGCTAGTTTGCTTTTGATCTCCTCCTTGCCCCGTCCGGCATTGGTTATTTTGCTGCCTATGTAGTGGAATTCCTTAACTTCATCTACTTCATAACCACCAATCCTGTTTCTCGCTGTTCTCATTTCTACTACTTCTCATTACTTTCGTCTTTCTTCAGTTTACTTTCAAACCACAGTCTGAACTAATTACATTGTTCGTTTAATTAAGCACATCATTTAATTCTTCTTCACTAAGGATAGCAATGCCATTAGCGAATCGCATCACTGATATCATTTCACCTTAATTTTAATTCAACTCCTGAAACTTCCTTTATTCCATCATTGCTTCTTCGATGTACAGATAGAACAGTATAGGCGAAAGACTATACGCTTGTCTTACACCCTTTTTAATCCGAGCACTTCGTTCTTAGTCGTCCCTTCTTATTATTCCCTCTTGACTGATGTACATATTGTGTATTATTCGTCTCTCATTATAGCTTACCCGTATTTTTCTCGGAATTTCGAACATATTGCACCATTTGACATTGTGGACGCTTTTTCCAGGTCCACAAATCCTATGAATATGTTTAGATTTTTCGTTAGTATTGCCTCCATTATCAAGCGCACCGTTATAATTGCCTCTATGGTGCTTTTACCTTTCCTAAAGCCAAACAGTTGCTCAGTTTTCTATTCCTCTGTACGTTATTCTTGTCAGCAATTTAGATGCATGAGCTGTTAAGGTGATATTGTGACATTTCTCGCTCTTGTCAGCTATTGTCGTCTTCGGAATTGTGTGGAAGACATTTTTCCGAGAGTCAGATGTTATGTCGCCAGTCTCATACAACAACGTGAATAGTTGTTTTTGTTGCCACGTCTCACAATTATGTTTGAAATCCTGATTAAATGTTATGTATCCCTTCTACATTATTTGATCTGAAGTAATCCGAAGCTCTCTTACATTCTGATACTAGTATTGGATCCCCTCTATCTTCTAAATCGCCTCCGGTTTCTTCTTCTATCATATCAGACAAATCTTCCTCCTCACAGAGGCCTTCAATATACTCTTCCCACCTATTCGCTGTCTCCACTGCATTTAACAATTTCAATTTTACCTATAATGTTATCACCCTTGCTTTTAATTTCCCCGATGGTTATTTTGCCGTTTCTATATGCTGAGTCAGTCCATCCGATGAGCATTTCGTTTTCGATTTCTTCACGTTTCTCATCCAGCCATTTCGTCTTAGCTTTCCTACACTTCCTGTTTATTCAATTCCTTAGCGACTTGTGTTTCTGTATTCCTGAATTTCCCTGAACATTTTTGTACTTCCTTCAACCGATCAACTAAAATATTTCTTCTGTTACCTGGAGTTTCTTTGCAATTACCTTCTTTAAACCTTATTTTTCTTTCCTACGTCTGTGATTGCCCTTTTTTAGATGTCCATTCCTCTTCAACTGTGCTGCTTACTGAGCTATTCCTTGTTGCTGTATCTATAGCCTTAGATAATTTCAGAAGTATCTCTTCATTTCGTAGTATTTCCGTATCCCATTCTTTGCATATTGATTCTTCTTGACTAATCTTTTAAACATTAGCCTGTTCTTCATCACTACTACATTGTGGTCTGAGTCTATATGTGCTCCTTGTTATGACTTACAATCCAGTATCTGATTCGAAATCTTCGTCTGCCCATGATGTAGTCTAACTGAAATCTACCCGTATCAACTGGCCTTTGCCAAGTATAAGTCCTCCTGTTGTGATTCTTGAACAGAGTATTCCATACTACTAGCACAAATTTATTACAGAATCAATTAGTCTTTCCCCTCTCTCACTCTTTATCCCAAACCCATATTCCCCTGTAAACTTTTCTTCTGCTTCTTCCCCCACCACTCTCTTCCAGTCCAAAATAACCATTACATTTTCTTCTCCTATTACTGTATTACATTTTCAATATTCTCATACACTTTCTTCATCTCTTCATCTTCAGCCTGCGGCGTCGGCATGTATACCTGAAGTATCGCTGTCGGTGTTGGTTTGCTGTCGATTCTGATAAGAACAACCCTATCACTGAACTGTTCACAGTACCACTCTCTCTACCCTTCCTTCCCATTCATAACGAATTCTACTCCGGTTATTACATTGTGATCTAAGAGTTCAACTTTAAGATGTAAATCATCCTACTGATGGACTGGTGGACGTCTAATTTTTGTCAAATATGTCGGACAACACACAGCAACGAGAAGCACACATTTTTGGGAAGCTTCCAAATGTTATCTTACTTAGTTGACAAAAATTCACGAAACACGAAGAAGAGCAGTAGGAACTCTTGCTGTGTGTCAAGGGGCATTAGCTTGCAGAAATATAAGCCCATGATGGCTTGACATGAAGGGTAAGAATACAGAGAACAGAAATCGTCGACATACCACTGTGCTGTAAGGGTGCCTTGTGGTTCTGGTATGAAAAGAAATGGTACCCACAGCACAATTCCTGGCTGTCAGGCTGTAGAGCGGGTGGCTGAGCCGTGATGACAAGCGAAGACGCCTCGGGAAACGCTACAGACAGCAATGGGGTAGCAGCCTGACGGTCACCCAGCATACGTCCCTGGAACCGGGAGTGATGATGTAGGGTGCCATTTACTTCAATAGCAGGAAACATTTTGTTGTTCTTCGCAGCACCCATGGAGCTCAGCGGTATGTCAGTGATCCTTTACATCTGATTGATTGCGCTTTATGATAAGCCATTCTTGGCTTACACTCCAGGCCGCCCACACACGGTGAGAGATTGTATGCTTGTTTTCGTGCTTGCCATACCTGTCCTTGGCTGGCAAGATCAACGGATTACTCCCCAAATGAGAACGTTTGGAACATTATGGGCAGAGCCTCCAGCAAGGTAGGGATTATGATGATCTAACACGCCAGTTAGTCAGAATTTGGCACTATATCCCTCAGGAGGACTTTGAACAACTCTGACAACCAATGAAAATCCGAAAAACTGCTTGCATAAACGCCAGATGAGGACCAGCACGTTACCAAACTGGTCAATTTTGAAGCTCTGTGTCTTAAATAAATTATTCATTTTTTTTCAATTTCAGTCATTTCTCTGCACATGTACATCATATCTACCGATTTCCTGTCCCATTCGGATAATTCCTTCGCGATGCGTCGTTGTTTATTTTGTCTTAGGATGTATATAGGTCGATCAAAAGTCATCGGAGAGGTCACTGATGCGTGCGTAACGTACAAATGATTATACAAAGCAATTAAACAGAGAAACAGAAGTTTATTTAAATGTGTAGTTGTTGTATTCAAGAAGCAAGACTTGTTTTTCGATGAAGACAAGTACATAAGAAATTATATATATATTATAGAATCACTCTGAAAACTGTCATTTTGTGTCAAATTCTATTTAAAACTCTATTTACTAATAGTATTCCACAACACTCTATTTCACGCTTTGAACAACCGAGCCACCGACAGCTTCCAGTTACGGTGAATGCATTATCTACATCTACATCCATACTCCGCAAGCCACCTGACGGTGTGTGGCGGAGGGTACCTTGAGTACCTCTATCGGTTCTCCCTTATAGTTCAGTAGCTGTAGGACTGCCGTGCGTGTGTTGCAGATGCGAAGAAATGGTCCAAGGGGAACGGAATCCACAACTCACCGTTGTCCCGCAGAAACAAGAATATCAGTATATTGAATTATCGTATCGTAATTATTCTAGACCATTGAACAGCAAAGCGTTATTCGCGTTCAAATAGCTATCCACTGGGACATGTGTGTAACACCGGGGTAACGTTCAGATTATCTACCGGGGACAATTCCTCTGAGCTTAGACCAGGCTCAAAGCAACTACTTGTTTCTGCCGCGCACTTGCCATTGCCAGTCAAGAAACAACATTATTCTACATGTACACGACTACTTTGCATTTTGCAGTTACGAACCTTTCAGATGATTCACTGAAACACCTTCACTACATTGTCAGCCTTACATAAATTTTGCGTAAATAGCGGTAACGCTCAAGTTGACTAACCCGGTTCACCTCACGCTCATGGCAACAGCTACTTGTACATAGGTTGATGAAAAGGCATCCGAGAGGTCATTGATGCTTGCGTAACGTACAGATGATTATACGAACAGCTGCCATTGTCAGTCAAGAACACCACATGGTCAGCCTCGTAGATGAAATTTTTCGTGTCTATATCAGATAATAATCAGAACTGCAGTTTTAGAACCTGCGAATTCATTATTTGATACATTTAAAAATAATATATCATTTCATGTTTAGTTAAAACGTACGTTTGCAGGCAATTAATAATTGTAAGATTTATTACGAAAGTCTTTTCATTTGTTCTGGCACCTTTTGATAGCTCACACCAGGATTCAAAAAAAGTATGGTACCTCAAAAGCTTTGTAAGTTTGGCGACTACTGTCCTAGACTGACGTGTTTATATATGCTCTAAGCTAGGGATATTAGACCAGTTATTAACATTTCTTAAAGGCTGAAAAAAGGTTATTATTACATTACATTTTGTTATGTTCTCAGCAGTACGTCGTTTCGTTTATAAGATGAATAGACATGAAAGTTAATTTCGTCACTTTAGTTGAGTGTGCTGTTTTTTTCCCAAACTGCTGCGTTAAGTTGAGCCAGTTATTGCCCCTTTGACTTCCCATTAGCTATTTTTTCGCTTTGTTTGCCGTGCCCAGAGCGGCGGAATATTATTGAAATCAATTAGATGCGAATTCTAGGGCCCTATTTTTGATTCTTATACTGCTCACATTTTCCACGTTATCCTTGTTTTCAGCACCTTCGTTCACCAGCGACAAACTTTAATAACTTGAATGTTTACCGAGCATTAGCGCTCTGGGACTGAGGACATTGAATAACATTTAACGAAATTTATGTTTCATCTCATTTTAGGAAAGGGGGTCCTCCAAACTGTTTGGCTAATTCATCAGTTTCTACTGCGTCTCGATGCACTATTTAGCACTAGAACGAAATGTTATTATACAGCATATGTGAAATGAAGGCGAACCAATATTCTGATCAGTCTGTCAGCGCCTGCGTCACACTAAAGTTCTGAAATGAAACAGCAAAGTACCATTTAAAATGAGATCGTATCGTTCTTCTCCAGATATCAGGCTCGTTCGATATAACAGGCTCATGTAGGCGCGAAACCGGGAAGTATTTTCGATCGCGGTTTGGTGACACTTCGCTGCTCCCATCTTATAATAGGCAATAATCGACGTTCGCTGATCTTTGGTTGGCACGCTCAATCGTTCATCAATGGCTGAGTGCCGGGGACTGCCAATTATCTGCTGTAAACTTTCGCCATCCTTCGAGAATACGATCGCGATTTTCAACACAGGGTACCGTTCACAAAATAGCTATCTAGTTAATACGTTTCTTCTTGCTGATATACAGGAGCTTTAACTAACTAAACTTTGCGGTAAAGTGTGGTGTTGGTTGCCCTGTAAAGCTACAACAGCATTCGACTTGCCGAATTATTCAGATTAATAATGCAGTCAGAAATTTGGAAAATTATGAGTTTTTTACTGATTTAGGTGAGTGTGTACACTAGTGGATGTCACTGATGTCACGAAAGCTACTCTTTGTGTTTGTTTGTGGTATACAGTGTAGTGGGAGAGCAGTTTGTAGGTAAATATGCTGTTTCCACTGCCGCACATTAACGTATGCGGTTTGTCGGATAACACTTCTGACTGCTGCGGAACGGAATCAGCAGGTAATGTAGTTAACTCATGATTGTGATGTTACTGATGGGACTTGGGCCCTCGGCAAGAGTCTGGCCTAGAGTTATTTACTGAATTTGCAAGATAGGATTGGCAAGCCGGCAAACACATTACCACACGCACTACTCGACATCGGCAGATGCCGTGTTGAAATTTCTCAATAAATGTGTGCTCGATGCTTTGCCAATAACGCGAGTGAGTAACGATCGGAAGATTTAGACAGATTGCAGCAGGAATGCTTCCAATTCTACTGGTGCCTAACATACCGTTACCGTTTTGTCAGGCAGGCCACATGTTACAAGCAGGGCGTTGCAACCGAATGCTGTTCTAAAGTAATATTGCGCAACAAGTTTGCGACAACCCTGTCCACAATATTAAACTGTATTCCAATACGAAATTCGATTTGCTGTACATAAGTTCTATGGACAGAACATTCCGTCAGAAAACCCGAATCGCAACTCTCGTGTAACTTACAGGCGTACATCTTCCGAAGAGAAAAGAAGTGGAGATCACGGCATAATGACTCATCGATGACGAAGACAAACTGAGACTGCATTCCCTACACAGTTTTTATATATATATATATATATATATATATATGAAACAGGCGAAATACCCTCAGACTTCAAGAAGAATATAATAATTCCAATCCCAAAGAAAGCAGGTGTTGACAGATGTGAAAATTACCGAACTATCAGCTTAATAAGTCACAGCTGCAAAATACTAACACGAATTTTTTACAGACGAATAGAAAAACTAGTAGAAGCCAACCTCGGGGAAGATCAGTTTGGATTACGTAGAAACACTGGAACACGTGAGGCAATACTGACCTTACGACATATCTTAGAAGAAAGATTAAGGAAAGGCAAACCTACGTTTCTAGCATTTGTAGACTTAGAGAAAGCTTTTGACAATGTTGACTGGAATACTCTCTTTCAAATTCTAAAGGTGGCAGGGGTAAAATATGGGGAGCGAAAGGCTATTTACAATTTGTACAGAAACCAAATGGCAGTTATAAGAGTCGAGGGACATGAAAGGGAAGCAGTGGTTGGGAAGGGAGTAAGACAGGGTTGTAGCCTCTCCTCGATGTTGTTCAATCTGTATATTGAGCAAGCAGTAAAGGAAACAAAAGAAAAATTCGGAGTAGGTATTAAAATTCATGGAGAAGGAATAAAATCTTTGAGGTTCGCCGATGACATTGTAATTCTGTCAGAGACAGCAAAGGACTTGGAAGAGCAGTTGAATGGAATGGACAGTGTCTTGAAAGGAGGATATTAGATGAACATCAACAAAAGCAAAACAAGGATAATGGAATGTAGTCTAATTAAGTCGGGTGATGCTGAGGGAATTAGATTAGGAAATGAGGCACTTAAAGTAGTAAAGGAGTTTTGCTATTTAGGGAGCAAAATAACTGATGATGGTCGAAGTAGAGAGGATATAAAATGCAGGCTGGCAATGGCAAGGAAAGCGTTTCTGAAGAAGAGAAATTTGTTAACATCCAGTATTGATTTAAGTGTCAGGAAGTCATTTCTGAAAGTATTCGTATGGAGTGTAGCCATGTATGGAAGTGAAACATGGACGATAAATAGTTTGGACAAGAAGAGAATAGAAGCTTTCAAAATGTGGTGCTACAGAAGAACGCTGAAGATTAGATGGGTAGATCACATAACTAATGAGGAAGTATTGAATAGGATTGGGGAGAAGAGAAGTTTGTGGCACAACTTGACCAGAAGAAGGGATCGGTTGGTAGGACATGTTCTGAGGCATCAAGGGATCACCAATTTAGTATTGGAGGGCAGCGTGGAGGGTAAAAATCGTAGAGGGAGACCAAGAGATGAATACACTAAGCAGATTCAGAAGGATGTAGGTTGCAGTAGGTACTGGGAGATGAAAAAGCTTGCACAGGATAGAGTAGCATGGAGAGCTTCATCAAACCAGTCTCAGGACTGAAGACCACAACAACAACAACAACAACATATATATATATATATATATATATATATATATATATATATATATATATGTGTGTGTGTGTGTGTGTGTGTGTGTGTGTGTGTGTGTGTGTGTGTGTGAATGTGTATACCACAGCTTCTCCTAAACCAATGGACCAATCTGAATCAATCTTGGCACACATATCTCATGATATCAAGCAACAACCGGTGTGCGGGTAGGAACCACATAACTACCGTAGTACAGAAGATATGTCATCATAAACAATGGAATGCGTGGAAAACTATCACGTCATGTATGACGTTTAAGTGTATTACTTCTTTGTTAATAACTGTATTTGCAATAAATTTCGCAGGCAGTATTCACATATTCCGCTAAATGCACCACCAGAAGTGTATCCAAGTACCACCCAAAGTTCAGGATACATGACGTCATAAACGCTGAGAAGCTTGAGAAACCTGAGAAACTGCCGCACTGAGCAAGACGTTTAAATTTATTACTTGCTTTCAATTAACTCTGTTCACAAAAAAAAAAAGAAAGAAAAAAGAAAAAGAAATTGTAGACAGTTTTCACATATGTACCTACAAAATTAAATTATTGTGTGACACATAGATCAGGACATTTGACGTCATAAACACTGAGATGTGTGATAAATTTCCGCACCATGTATGACGTTTACGTTTATTACTTATTTGCTACATCTTTCGCTGACAGTATCCACACATGCCACTGATTGTACGTACACAGATACATAGTTGCACGACACACAGTTCAAGAGATACACTATTTGATCAAAAGTATCCGGACACCACCAATAACATACGATCTTCATATTAGGTGCATTGCTCTGCACCTACTGGCAGGTATCAGCGACGTCGGAAGTCATTAGACATCGCGAGAGAGCAGAATCGGGAGCTCCGTTGAACTCACGGACTTCGAACGTGGTCAGCTGCTTGGGTGTCACTTTTGTAATACGTCTGTACACGAGATTTCCACACTCCTAAACATCCCTAGGTCCACTTTTTCCGATGTGATAGTGACGTGGAAACGTGGAAGGACACGTACAGAACAAAAGCGTACAGGCCGACCTCGTCTGTTGACTGACAGAGACCGCCGACTGTTTAAGAGGGTCCTAGTGTGTAATGGCAGACATTTATCCAGAGCATCACACAGGAATTCCAAACTTCATCATCAGCCACTGCAAGTACTATGACAGTTAGGCGGGAGATGAGAAAACTGGGATTTCATGGTCGAGCGGCTGCTCATAAGCCACACATCACGCCGGTAAATGCCTGAGAGCTGGTACCTCAGGATAAGGTTACGATTGTGGACGGGGCCGTAATCAGTTACTCTCGGTTGCACAACAAATACGTAAACTTTGTTTAAAGAAATTAAAATTTTAAAACAGTTTCTTAAAAAAACACAACTGACTGTAAAACGGCTGAAGCCCTGAATTAGAAGTCAGAAGAACAATTCCATATAGCACATATTAAGATAAATGCTTCGTGTTAAAACAAATTATAACACAGCAACTGTCTTATTATAAAAGAAGTGAAATTATTACTCGGCTGAAGGCCACAAACAATTTCAAATAGCAAGCAGCTGAAGGCCTGAATTAGAAGTTAGGATAACAATTTCAAATAGCACACATTTTTAAAAAAATACCTTGCTTTGAAAACAAGCCTGCTTAAAAAGAAACAACTTATTGTAACACGGCAGAAGTCCTTAACATGAAAGATGTGAAATCATTGCTTGGCTGAAGGCCACACACAGCTTCAAATAACAAACGGCTGAAGGCCTGAATTAGAAGGTAGAAGAACAATTCCAAATAGCACTTTTAAAATAAATACCACGCTTTTAAAACATGTTTGCTAAAAAAAATTACTGTAACACGGTTGAAGGCCTTATCACGAAGAAAGTGAAATTATTGCTCTGCTGAAGGCTACACCATCAATAATTAGAAAATTACAAATATCCTTAAAACAAACATCACAATCTAATGAAGCAGGACAAGCGTTCTCAGCAAGTGTTCCAAGGGTCGGCCTGGGGAGGTAACTCAAACATAAGGTAAGGTGAGACAGTCAGCCAAGAGTTGTACTCACGTAACAGGATGGCACCTCAACTAGGGGCAGCTTAAGCGCCGACCGACCGACTTACCAATCCGCCTAACGCCAGATCACCGGTACAACGATGGAACATTTTTACGCAAAGTCGAAGAGGCAGACAGCACTAGGTCTTCAAAAAACACCCAATGACTAAGGAAACACTGGAACCAACGTAGATTTCCAAAAAAAAAAAAAAAAAAGTATGCACAGTACAAGAGGCTGTCGAACTAAACGCCGTGACGGACATCATCAACATGACGAGGAAAGGTACAGTGCGGGGCGGGGCGTTAGCGGCCCCAAGGTAGAAAATACCGCTGGTTGCACTTCACTAATAACAATAATACTAAATTCAATGACGAATAACAAATAGAGAAAGACGGCTGCCATATTTCACCCCCTCGAAACATTTCACTCATTGCCGCCAGACTCAGCGGCCTTGGGAGCAACAACCCTCCGACCAAAGGCGAGATCTCAGAATAGTCGAGGTTGCATTAGCAGTTAGCCCTTCAGTCACCTTAAACGCCCAGGGCTCGGTGTGCAACGAAGTGGCCACTCTCGCAGCTACTCCTCCTCGATCTGACACTGTCAGCACACCGCCAGCTGCCCCGGCTTGCCCTGGCGCTGCACGGACCTCCACACTGTTGCACCCCAACCAACCTAATGTCCGTTCGCAACTCCCTCGCAATCCAGCACGCAGACAGCATTAAAATAACTACTCATTCAAAAGCAGAAGGTACACACGGATCCGGGTAAACAATTCCACCAACAACTCACAATACTAAAGTCAGTCACTGTGAAACAACACGGACCAATTAAAGTCGGCACAAACACAGAGAAGCCAGAAGCGGTCGGAAGACCAAATGCACGTCGTCCGCTGCGACGGCCGACCGAACGACCAACCAAAGGTGGTCCCCACTCAGGCCAGGCACTGGAAAGATCCCAGTATACATCGTCGACTGACAACTTATTGCCATGAGGTCACTTCGACGGGTTGACACACACACACTCAGGTGAAAGTTGCGCTACTCGAATATCACGGTCCATTCAACTAAAACTCACTGAATCCAGTCCTTGACGTAGTCGTGCACTTTTGCGACCACATCCTTCCGTCGGACAGTGCATGTGTGTCGCCAGCGGTCGGGCGAGTACTGGCTGTCCGGACCTCACTGCTTCTCTGTCCCAACTCAACTCGCTCGACACACACGAGCCAGAAATACTAGAGGCCGCCCCAAATGTGATACCACAGTACGCGCTATCGATAAGCGCTAGTTTTGCTACTCACGGACAGAACGAGGCGATCAAGCGTAGTGGCGCCAGTGAACACACTAAGAAAATGAACGCCACTATCGCTATTACAAGATGCGAAGCTAAGAACGGCGTCAACGCGAGCCGCACACGGCTCAATACCACACGACGCCACGCTTGTTGTAAGGAGCGTATATACACTCCTGGAAATTGAAATAAGAACACCGTGAATTCATTGTCCCAGGAAGGGGAAACTTTATTGACACATTCCTGGGGTCAGATACATCACATGATCACACTGACAGAACCACAGGCACATAGACACAGGCAACAGAGCATGCACAATGTCGGCACTAGTACAGTGTATATCCACATTTCGCAGCAATGCAGGCTGCTATTCTCCCATGGAGACGATCGTAGAGATGCTGGATGTAGTCCTGTGGAACGGCTTGCCATGCCATTTCCACCTGGCGCCTCAGTTGGACCAGCGTTCGTGCTGGACTTGCAGACCGCGTGAGACGACGCTTCATCTAGTCCCAAACATGCTCAATGGGGGACAGATCCGGAGATCTTGCTGGCCAGGGTAGTTGACTTACACCTTCTAGAGCACGCTGGGTGGCACGGGATACATGCGGACGTGCATTGTCCTGTTGGAACAGCAAGTTCCCTTGCCGGTCTAGGAATGGTAGAACAATGGGTTCGATGACGGTTTGGATGTACCGTGCACTATTCAGTGTCCCCTCGACGATCACCAGTGGTATACGGCCAGTGTAGGAGATCGCTCCCCACACCATGATGCCGGGTGTTGGCCCTGTGTGCCTCGGTCGTATGCAGTCCTGATTGTGGCGCTCACCTGCACGGCGCCAAACACGCATACGACCATCATTGGCACCAAGGCAGAAGCAACTCTCATCGCTGAAGACGACACGTCTCCATTCGTCCCTCCATTCACGCCTGTCGCGACACCACTGGAGGCGGGCTGCACGATGTTGGGGCGTGAGCGGAAGACGGCCTAACGTTGTGCGGGACCGTAGGCCAGCTTCATGGAGACGGTTGCGAATGGTCCTCGCCGATACCCCAGGAGCAACAGTGTCCCTAATTTGCTGGGAAGTGGCGGTGCGGTCCCCTACGGCACTGCGTAGGATCCTACGGTCGTGGCGTGCATCCGTGCGTCGCTGCGGTCCGGTCCCAGGTCGACGGGCACGTGCACCTTCCGCCGACCACTGGCGACAACATCGATGTACTGTGGAGACCTCACGCCCCACGTGTTGAGCAATTCGGCGGTACGTCCACCCGGCCTCCCGCATGCCCACTATGCGCCCTCGCTCAAAGTCCGTCAACTGCACATACGGTTCACGTCCACGCTGTCGCAGCATGCTACCAGTGTTAAAGACTGCGATGGAGCTCCGTATGCCACGGCAAACTGGCTGACACTGACGGCGGCGGTGCACAAATGCTGCGCAGCTAGCGCCATTCGACGGCCAACACGGCGGTTCCTGGTGTGTCCGCTGTGCCGTGCGTGTGATCATTGCTTGTACAGACCTCTCGCAGTGTCCGGAGCAAGTATGGTGGGTCTGACACACCGGTGTCAGTGTGTTCTTTTTTCCATTTCCAGGAGTGTATTTGACGATTGAACAGTGGAAAAACGTTGTGAGGAGTGGCGAATCACGGTACACAATGTGGCGATCCAATGGCATGCGGTGGGTATGACGAATGCCCTGTAAACGTCATCTGCCAGCGTGTGTAGCGCCAACAGTAAGATTCGGAGGCGGTGATGTTATGGTTTGATCGTGTTTTTCATGGAGAGAGCTTGCACCCCTTGTTGCTTTGCGTGGAACTACCACAGCACATGTGTACTTTGATGTTTTAAGCACTATCTTGCTCCACGCTGTTGAAGAGTTGGGGATGGCGACTGCATCTTCGAACACAATGGGGCATCTGTTCATAATGCAAGGCCTGTGTCGAGTGGTTACACGACAATAACATCCCTGTAATGGACTTGCCTGCACAGAGTTCGGACCTTTGGGGTGTTTTAGCACGCCGACTTCGTGCCTGGCCTCACCTACCGACATCGATACCTCTTCTCAGTGCAGCACTCCTTGAAGAATTGGCTGCCATTCTCCAAGAAACCATCCAGCATCTGATTGAACTTATTCCTGCGAGAGTGGAAGCTGTCATCTAGGCTAAGGGTGGGCCAACACCATATTCAATTCCAGCTTTATCGATGGAGAGCGCCACGAACTTGTAATCATTTTCAGCCAGGTGTCCGGATACTTTTGATTGGAAATACGTGATGAAATTCCGTATCATGGATAAATTTTTTTGACGTCTTTCAACCATGAAGCACAGACGTCTGTAGGCGAAAACGAGTGCCGTCTACAGAAGTAAGAAGAGGTATTTACTTAGAGACGTTTACAAAATCGTTTTATAGTCAGGCGAAGCGGCTGAGCCCGGCGTACAGAAAATGCCGGAATCATGTTTCTTAATGGGGCTCAGTACGTACACATTTGCACATTATAAATATTTCTTTGTGTGACTGTTTCATAATTTCAAAGGTGTTTTCACGAATACATGGAAGTTGAAATTTTTGGCAATAATAAACCGGTCTTACTCCTCTCACAGCAGCTTAATCGCGAATAGGCATCAAGCGCTTTAACAAAATGATGAAAACGTAAATATCATCGTCGGAGGAGAGACTGAACAGCTCTTCTATCGATCTCAGGTGCCAACTTTTGACTATCCCGAAATCCGGAGTCGAATGCTCCCGTGTGTGCACCGGACTCATCGAATTTCCTGTACTCTGAGTAGAACTTAATCTTGGTAAATCATTCACTGACTACGACACTTTTAATTATACTTAAATTATACTGCCTTGCGATACCTTTTCAAACAGCCAAGAGCACTAACGCTTTCGCTTACGGGACAGGGATGCTGGCCGCCTCGCATATTGCCGACGAGGGCTGCTGAGCCGACCAGAAGGGGTGTGGTTTCTTGAGCAATCCGCATATCCAGATTGATAAATACTGTGATGGTTGCAACGTCCCGCTTCAGGTATTCGCTATGCAAACGTTTAGAAAACTTCCTCCTTCTTAAACATGAGATTTACACTAAACACTTATAGATGTGCTATACAGATTGTTCCCTGTGGGACAGGGAAAGACTGACATCTGGAGTGGTATTGGGCCACCAGTCTCGGCTAACACTACCCAGACAGATATATGACAATCCAACGCCGCAGAGCAATGGAAAAGAGAGAGAGAGACAGAAGAACAGAAGGACGGAAAGACTGCCTGTCTGATATGTCATACTACAACACTCACACAACAGTCGAATCTCGACATAAATGCTGAATAATCCTTTGAAATGATTTGTTTCTTTTGTACGGTGTTTGTGTTTTCACAACGACTGTTTCAGTACCGAAATTGTGAACACAGAAGAACGTTTATCGTTAGACGGCCTAATGAAAGTTTTAACTAATTCTTCTTTTCAAGAAAACAGTGACCACTGCCACTGCAAAATATTGATATAACGTGCATAATACACACACACAAAGCCGCGTGTTGAAAACGTACACTCACGCGCGTATGCAAGCGCGCACTCGCACAGACACATACACACACATACACACATGCAAAGAAACAAAAGCATAAGCGCTTGCACACACATGAACTCAGAGTGCAATCGACGATAACATACATCCTTTTGAAACAGTCAAGTGTTACTGGAAAATTACGGCTGCTCAGTTGCATTGTACATAAGTAGTGTTCATTACTGTTCTATCTCAACAGAAGATACAAGCGTACAATATTCCCTGCACGTGGGTACACCTAATAACTGAAATACACTTCTGAATTTTATGTTAGTGCCTTGGAAACGGAAGGTAGAGATCATATTACAGGGTTCAACGTTACTTCGACAGCATGGTCATTGGACTACATGCTCGGATTGCGAGAAAATTGGAACGGAAATCGACCATGCGTTTTCAAAGGAATCATCTCGGCATTTGCTAGTATTTATTCAGGGTAATGACCAAAAATCTAAGTCTGAATGGCCGAACGGTAATTTGAACCAAAGATCTGACGCACGCCGTTCTAGCATGCTAACCACTGCGCCATCTCGGTTAGTCCTTTGAAAAGTGTTTCATAAACTAGCAGAAAGCAGCTCAAGATCTCAAAGGCAACTTCGTAAATTTTCTGAGACAGGAAATATCTTTGCGGACGAAATCTACCAAATGTCGGGTCAGTGTCATTCAGTTTTCATAATCATTGTTTACTTAACAATAATTGACATGTGTTGTACTATCACGTAGAACAACATACCAAATGTTAACAGTTGTTTCGCCTCCGAACCTGCAGTTGACCACTTTTCACATTTTTACAATCATGTGCATCCTTCATTCAATTTGGATAGTGTAATACAAGTAGCGCTCTCTTGTCTAAGGCAGTCCACGGCAATTAGATTTTATTCAATAGCCATTCATTATCTTACTTCCCCTGATTCTTCTGCAGTTCTTTGACTTCTAGAAGTAGATATTCTTATTTCCACAACTGTGTGTCTTTCGGGGTGTTACTTACTTGTAATTTCCATTCAGTGGTGAGTACACTGTGCATCCCTTTCGACAATCCTCTGTTCTGGGTAGATGTATATCGCCTCAGATTCTTTGCAGCTGTGATACTTGCATTTCGTTTGCTATTCTAAAGACTTCCTTGTGTTGCCAACTTCTTCTCCCAATGACGAAGGCTGTACGCTGCGTAAAATCCAAACGACTTCTTTCACTTGCCTGTTTGAACTGACTCCTTTCAAATGGTTCAAATGGCTCTGAGCACTCTGGGACTTAACTTCTGAGGTCATCAGTCCCCTAGAACTTAGAACTACTTAAACCTAACTAACCTAAGGACATCACACACATCCATGCCCGAGGCAGACTGTAGCGCCTAGAACCGCTCAGCCACTCTGGCCGGCTGACTCCTTTCACAGCAGCTGTTACAATAAGTATTACATTTCCCTCTGTTTTCTCCACACGGAAGATGAGTGAATTTTCGGGAAGTCCATATCGTTCCAGTGCTAAAACATCATCATCTTCGTTATCATCAGTGAGGACATGTGTAACTGTCCTGTATCGTATTTTGCGATGAGACATGATTCCTCTTTCCGTTGTCTGATGTAATCTGAAAACCAAAAAATGTGGTCCATGCTTCCGAATGCTGCGTCTGCAGATGAAACTAAATACCAGTGCAATGAACCTAACTGCGCCTGTAGCCACAGAACTGTGGTAAGGGCACAGACCACCGCAGTCAACACGCCGTGCCCACAAATAACCCTCACCGCGAGATACTTCTTCACTCTGAGCTATTCTCTTGATGCAATGACCGAGTCCTCGGACTGTAACCACCTTTCGAGAATCTTCTACTTCAGGGAAGAATGCGGCAGTTTTTCTTCTGTACGATCATCCTCCTGTCAGCAGTATCCCCCCCCTCCCACCATCGGAGACATCCAGTCATCATCAGATAGCAGGACTGTGTTATGAGGCACACTTCTACATCTACATCTACATCTATACTCCGAAATCCACCTGACGGTGTGTGGCGGAGGGTACCTTGAGTACCTCTGTCGGTTGTTCCTTCTATTCCAGTCTCGTATTGTTTGTGGAAAGAAAGATTGTCGGTATGCCTCTGTGTGGGCTCTAATCTCTCTGATTTTATCCTCATGGTCTCTTCGCGAGATATACGTAGGAGGGAGCAATATACTGCTTGACTCCTCTATGAAGGTATATTCTCAAAACTTCAACAAAAGCCCGTACCGAGCTACTGAGTGTTTCTCCTGCACAGTCTTCCACTGGAGTTTATCTATCATCTACGTAACGCTTTCGCGAATACTAAATGATCCTGTAACGAAGCGCGCTGCTCTCCGTTGGATCTTCTCTCTCTCTTCTATCAACCCTATCTGGTACGGATCCCACACTGGTGAGCAATATTCAAGCAGTGGGCGAACAAGTGTATTGTAACGTGCTTCCTTTGTTTTCGGAATCTCAGTCTGGCATCTGCTTTACCGACGATCTACTTTATATGACCATTCCATTTTAAATCACTCCTAATGCCTACTCCCAGATAATTTGTGGAATTAACTGCCTCCAGTTACTGAACTGCTATATTGTAGCTGAATGATAAAGGATCTTTCTTTCTATGTATTCGCAGCACATTACACTTGTCTACATTGAGATTCAATTGCCATTCCCTGTACCATGCGTCAATTCGTTGCAGATCCTCCTGCATTTCAGTAAAATTTTCATTCTTACAACCTCTCGATATACTAAGGCATCATCCACAAAAAGCCTCAGTGAACTTCCGATGTTATCTACAAGGTCATTTATGTATATTGTGAATAGAAACGGTCCTATGACACTCCCCTGCGGCACACCTGAAATCACTCTTACTTCGGAAGACTTCTCTCCATTGAGAATGACATGCTGCGTTCTGTTATCTAGGAATTCTTCAATCCAATCACACAGTTGGTCTGATAGTCCATATGCTCTTACTTTGTTCATTAAACGACTGTGGGGAACTGTATCGAACTCCTTGCGGAAGTCAAGAAACACTGCATCTACCGGGGAACCCGTGTCTATGGCCCTCTGAGTCTCGTGGACGAACAATGCGAGCTGGGTTTCACACGGAACCCATGCTGATTCTTACAGAGTAGATTTCAGGTCTCCAGAAAAGTCATTATACTCGAACATAATACGCGTTCCAAAATTCTACAATTAATCGACGTTAGAGATATAGGTCTATAGCTCTACACATGTATTCGGCGTCCCTTCTTGAAATCTGGGATGACCTGTGCCCTTTTCCTATCCTTTGGAACACTACGCTCTTCTAGAGACCCACCGTACACCGCTGCAAGAAGGGGGCACGTTCCTTCGCGCACTCTGTGTAAAATCGAACTGGTATCCCATCAGGTCCATGGACCTTTCCTCTTTTGAGCGATTTTAATGGTTTTTCTACCCCTCTGTCATCTATTTTTATATCTACCGTTTTGTAATCTGTGCGACAATCTAGAGAAGGAACTACAGTGCAGTCTCTCTCTCTGAAACAGCTTTGGAAAAAGACATTTTGTATTTCGGCCTTTAGTCTGTCATCTTCTGTTTCAGTACCATTTTGGTCACAGAGTGTCTGGACGTTTTGTTTTGATCCAACTACCGCTTTGACATAAGACCAAAATTTCTTAGGATTTTCTACCTAGTAAGCACATATAATTTTACTTTCAAATTCATTGAACGCCTCTCGCATAGCCCTCCTCACACTACATTTCGCTTCGCGTAATTTTTGTTTGTCTGCTGTGAAGTTCCCTTTGTGTCGGTCGCTGCCATGAAGACAAAGACAAGATGGAACTGTAACACAGCTTCCACCACCGTTAAGGCATTCACATGATCGGGGGCTGGAACAGAGTTCTCCCCAGCCCTGCGCCGCTGGAGCGTGACGCAGTCAGCTGTAGCTGTTCATTCTCCTTTGCGAAGTTAGGGGCACCGGCTCGACGCGCCTTTCTTGTCTCCCGAGACCCACAAGAGGCGCATACGTCACAGCACGTTACACTGCAGGTCTTAGAGTGCCGCCGGGAAGCGAGTAATTATATGAGACGAGTTTAATAACTCCTGACGGTGCATTTAAGTTTATGCAAGCTCTCGAAAGCACACGTCAAATCTAAGACATTTACATAGTACCTTTCCAATTACGTATTGATTTCCCGTGGGTCCTGCACGGAGCCTTGCGTCACAAGTTCGTTGCAGGGCCCGTATTTCACGTGAGCACCGGCTGGCTTAGGCGGGACAACAGCAGTTGCCACGAACGGGCCAGTTATAGGCTCAGTTGCACATCGCAGGTGCCCGATACAGCATCAGCGACAAGGCAGATGTTGCAAGGAAAACGCATCATGAGAGTGTATCGGCGTATTTGTCGCACTCTCCGAGTCTCCGGAAATCAACACTCACTCTCAAAAAGACTGAATCACAGTAGATAGGAGACAATAAAGAGCTTATATTTACGCACTGCCTTCTTCTGCTGCACGTACATCCGTCTCCAGTAGGGAATCACGGGCCCTATGACCTACTCGAAGTGGGATAGCTTGGAGACTGATTGATGGAGAAGAAGTTTGATGAAGATCGACGGAGAAAAGGGAAGGATTACAGATGGTGTGGCGAACAGTAAGTCGCAAATGGAGGCACAGTTCTCAAGAAACGTCATGGACAACAGCCACATCTATAAGTAACATCTTTCACTGTAACTTAAAATCACTCGTTGGATTCCCTGCATCTTTGATTTTCTCCTCTCCCTACTTTTTCCGTAGTGTCGGTATTACACACTGGCAGTAGTATTTTGTAATGGAGCGAAGGATTAAAAATCAACATAAGTAATATGCATCCAGTGCAATTTAGCCTGGCGCTCCCCGCCGCACAGAAAGTCGTTTGCCGTAGTGTGATATGCCACAAAAAACTACCCTACACCAGCCACTGAAGAGAGAGGGTCTGGCTCAGGCGGGGGAAACATTATATTCCCCGAAAACTTGCATAAGTATGCTGGAAGATCTAGAAGTGCTTTAATAAAAATTTTGTAGAGGGAAAGCTTCAGAATAATTAAGACCGAGGTTAGTACCATGCATGTCAGTAGTTAAGGATAAATATGACGTACGGATTAAAGTCATGGTCACTAAGTTTGAAACTTTGGACGAAAAATTTGGGATTAATCGGAGCCCTCAAGGAAATTGGTAACAGCTACTATTTAGTTAGATAAGTTTAAGCATTGGTACAGCAACATAAATTAGAACAAGAACAAGGAGTCACAACAGTATTGTTCAGTTGGGCCCACTCTCTTCGCATCATGCAGCATTTCTCCAAAACACTAGAGCGGTGAGTTACCACGTGGATGCGAGATGAGGAATTAGCCGTGACATCATCAGCTGGACCGCTCCAGGTAGGTCTCTCAACAAGCAATGTTCATCTTAGTGGTAGATCTACCAACAATAAGCGGCCAAGCGATCGACGTGAGATAGCTGGAAAGTCTGTCACATCTTAGGAACGTATCTGGAAGTAAAGGAATTAACGGAATTTTTATGGAGCGCAATAACATCAAATTCACCATGAAAGTAGGAAAAAACGATACATTGCATTTTCTTGGTGTCCTCATCCGCTGCAAATGGATGCCTTGGCCACAGCGTCTACAGAAAACCTACACGCACCGATTTGCATTTGCACGCCATCAGGCATCAGAACACGGCACAAAAGTACACAAGCACTGGTAAGTTGTGCAAGAACGATACCAGACGTCAATAATCTTCCCCCATGACATGAGTCAATTATGCAAGGTCTTCTGGAACGACAGCTACAACTTTCAACAAATAAATGGAGTGATATCAAGCAAGAATCACAACCAGATCATTTACGAGGAGCAAGAAGAGAAACCTGCTTTTCCTGCTATTCATCAGTGCTTTGTGTCAGCAAGATAAGCCGCTTCATGAACAGACGAAAAATAAAATCGATCTTCAGACCTCCAATAAGAATCCTGCAGTGAGACTAGTTGAGGACACGGCATGTCTCAGAACAACTGGAGTCCACAAGATACCTTGCGACTTTGGCCAATCTTACGTCGTACAGATAGTGCGTTCTATAAAACAACACAGGAAGGAGCATGAGAGATTTTATCGCATATGCTACAACGAGAAATCCGCTTTAGCTGAACGTTCTCTAGGTAAAAGTCACTGAATGAAGTATGTAGAAACGTCTGTCGCGGCTCGCACTGTCGGAATCTAGGAGTGTATAATCACAAGTCACAGACTACACGCTTAATAGAGACTGCAACCTGCAGCTCAGAGCGGCGTAGGATCCAGCGATCGCGGGGTTGCAGCTGGCGTATCGAACGTATGCCCATGCATGGCGATGTCGTGGGCGCCAGTGATGTCCAGCTGACAGCTATCTTATATATGGGTGCCTCAGCAGTCCATCATCATTCATTTCACTTGACGATGGCCAAGATGTTCCTGAGCGTACCATTTTATCCATGTGATGCAGGTGTAAGTCCGAGAACATTATATATGATTCCTCGCTGAGAAACCAGGCGTTTCCCATGAATTTATTTAGAGCTGTGCTTCCACGCACTTGCCTCGCAACCTATGGCCTTGTGTTTAATATTTGTGACGTTATATCTCCTGAAATATGTGTCTTAGGGACATCACTTTCCAGGTACACCCAGTGACATATGTAGAAACTTTATTTATTGTGAATAGATTCAGTAGCAGAGAAGTAATATAACTAAATGTCAAGCATGATGCGACAGCTTTTTACGCATCTAATTGTTTATAGCGCCATGTGCCTTGAACAATGTATCGCAAAATGATGTACTGTCAGACTTGCATTCAGTAATATACAGAGAGGTCCATTGATAGTGACTGGGCCAAATATCTCATGAAATAAGCATCAAACGAAAAACCTACAAAGAACCAATCTCGTCTAGCTTGAAGGGGGAAACCAGATGGCGCTATGGTTGACCCGTTAGATCGGGCTGCCATAGGTCGAACGGTTGTCAACTGCCTTTTTTAAAAAATTGGAACCCCCATTTTTTATTACATACTCGTGTAGTACGTAAAGAAATGTTAAAATGGACCGTTTACCAATTGCGGAAAAGGTCGATATCGTGTTGATGTATGGCTATTGTGATCAAAATGCCCAACGGACGTATGCTATGTATGCTGCTCTGCATCCTGGACGACATCATCCAAATGTCCGGACCGTTCGCCGGATAGTTACATTATTTAAGGAAACAGGACGTGTTTAGCCACATGTGAAATGTCAACCACGACCTGCAAAAAATGATGATGCCCAAGTAGGAGTTTTAGCTGCTGTCGCGGCTAATCCGCACATCATTAACAGACAAACTGCGCGAGAATCGGGAATCTCAGAAACGTCGGTGTTAAGATAGCTACATCAACATCGATTGCACCCATACCATTTTTCTGTGCAACAGGAATTGCATGGCGACGACTTTGAACGTCGTGTACAGTACTGCCACTGCACACAAGGGAAATTACGGGACGACGACAGATTTTTTGCACGCGTTCTATTTAGCGACGATGCGTCATTCATCAACAGCGGTAACGTCCGGCATAATATGCGCGATTGTGCAACGGAAAATCCACGATGGCTGCGACAAGTGGAACATCAACGACCGTGGCGGGTTAATGATTGGTGCGACATTATGGGAGGAAGGATAATTGGCCCCCATTTTATCGATGGCAATCTAAATGTTGCAATGTATGCTGATTTCCTACGTAATATTCTACCGATGTTACTACAAGATGTTTCACTGCATGACAGAATAGCGATGTACTTCCAACAAGATGGATGTCCGGCACATAGCTTGGGTGCGGTTGAAGCGGTATTGAATAGCGTATTTCATGACAGGTGGATTGGTCGTCGAAGCACCATACCATGGCCCGCACGTTCACCGGATCTGACATCCCCGGATTTCTTTCTGTGGGGAAAGTTGAAGGATATTTGCTATCGTGATCCATCTACAACGCCTGATAACATGCGTCAGAGCATTGTCAATGCATGTGCGAACATTACGGAAGGCGAACTACTCGCTGTTGAGAGGAATGTCGTTACACGTATTGCCAAATGCATTGAGGTTGACGGACATCATTTTGAGCATTTATTACATTAATGTGATATTTACAGGTAATCACGCTGTAACAGCATACGATCTCAGAAATGATAAGTTCACAAAGGTACATGTATCACAATGGAACAACTGAAATAAAATGTTCAAGCGTACCTATGTTCTGTATTTTCATTTAAAAAACCTACCTGTTACCATCTGTTCGTTTAAAATTGTGAGCCATACGTTTGTGACTATTACAGCGCCATCTATCACAAAGCGAAAAAACGTGGTCCTACTAAAACATTCATATTTCTTTGCGTACTACACGAATATGTAACAAAAATGGGGGTTCCTTTTTAAAAAAAACGCAGTTGACCTATGGCAGCGCCATTTAGCGGGCCAACCATAGCGCCATCTGGTTTCCCCCTTCAAGCTAGACAAGTTTCGTTCTTTGTAGTTTGTTCGTTTGACGCTTATTTCGTGAGATATTTGGCCCAGTCACGATCAATGGACCCCCTGTATATGTGCATACTGTCTGTGAATTGCGTCGCAAATGCATTTGTAGTAAAGAATTAAAAAAATTATAACATCATGTCTCATGCGGTGCTTGTAGCATGAACTGAGGAAAAATAGTAATCGAGGAACATTTCTTGGTTTGGTTTGGTTGGTTGTTTGGGGGAAGAGACCAAACAGTGAGGTCATCGGTCTCATTAAGGATGGGGAAGGAAGTCGGCCGTGCCCTTTCAAAGGAACCATCCCAGCATTTGCCTGGAGTGAATTAGGGAAATCACGGAAAACCTGAATCAGGATGCCGGACGCGGGATTGAACCGTCGTCCTTCCGAACACGAGTCCAGTGTGCTGCCACTGAACATATTTTCTATGTTTATTTTGTATGGGTTGTCAGCGAGAAAAAAATTAATAAAGGTTTGGACTGATGTGTAAACTTTGTTGCGAGTTGTAAAGTTGTCTTATTCTGAAATATTGGATAAATAAAGTCTGCGAAATCATGCGACACGGGCAACGCTACTTTTCCACCCCCACCTCCAACACTTTGATTAAAATTAATTTTAACTGTAATAATCAACAGCCTCAGTTGCACCGCTTGCCTAGAATTTACCTAGGTTTCAGTCGGAATAACCCTACCTACTTCAGAATAACAGTAACTACCGTTTAAGCTAAAACTACAAATCCATAAATCATCGTCAGACAGTCAAAACTTGTCTGAATCTGCCTCGGCCCCACTTCGCGTCCGCGATGCGGCAGCCACGACTGCTGTATTGGAAGATTTTACAATCTGACGATAATTTATGGATTTGTAGTTTTAGCTTGACGATGTCTACTATGGACAAACGGTAGTTACATTTATTCTGAAGAAGGTTGGGTTATTCCAACTGAAACCTAGGTAAAATCTTGGTAAACGGTACAGCTGAGGCTGTTGATTATTAAAATTAAAATTAATATTCATACAGTTGCTGACCGGGCCGCGAAAGGTTGAAGATATTTAACGTTGATGAATAGGTGGATCTTACCCAAACAGCAATTATTGTCTGACAGTAAGGTATACGTGTACCGTACCAAGTATGGTCGAAATCGGTCCACTGGTTAAGGGAGGAGATGGGAAACACGCACACACACACACACACACACACACACACACACACATATTCATACATGCATTGTTGTAATGTGTATGGATCATAGAAGGAATCCGTATAGGAGACTTGCTGTACCCTATTATAGCCCATTAGGATTGCCGCTTTCGGCGCGTAATACAGGTCACATTTAGATCAACGTAATGACAGAAGAAGAAAAATTGGTATGATCGTACAAAATTGTTAATAATATACTATCACACCCGTTTTACAGTAGAAAATGTCAGAAAATGAACCGTGTTACAGGTCGAAACCAAACAAAACGTAACAAGTGACCTACACGGAGTCTTTCTTGATTACAGTTATCTTGATCGTGGTTCCCAGATATGTGATGCCTACAGTTGTAATATTTTAGTACTATCCGTAATCCAATAGTCAGTGTCTATTTATTCGTTGAAATAAAGTGCCTGATAAAAAAGGGAAAATTCCAGGAGGTAAGACCGGATGTCAATGTAATTGTGTACATGTGCACACCATCGCCCGATGTATAAATGATTAACTAAGTAACTCTTTACGAACAGGAATCGAAGGACAAGCAGTACCTACCGACCGCCGTGTTGTGTTCTGTTCGTTTTCGCAGATTTGCTTCAGAACTTGCAAGATCTCATCCTTTTTTTACGTTTGGGCATTGTCTAAAATGTAAGTCAACTATTTATTAAAAAATACTCCAAGTACTCTTTACACACTTTTCGATTTATGTTCAGCCACTGTATCACTTTCATTACTCATACATCACTGTTTGTTTTGTTCATCACTGCACTATTTTTTTTCGGTTCCTCCCTCCGTCATTGATAAGAAAATGACGTTCGAACCTTGCTTTACATGCCCCTACCAATGGGCAGCCCCACCAGTGGCGTATTCCAAAACACAGCAAAAAGGCTTTATATGGTTCACTACGTTCCAGAGCAGTCCACAACATTCGAGAGTGTTCTGGAATGTTCCACAACGATTTGGGATGATTCCGAACATTCTTGGATCATCCCAAATTTTCCAGACTATTTCCGAATATTCCAGAACATTAGGATCATTGCGGAACATTCCGCAACATTCTGGAATGTTGTGGAATGCTCTCAAATTCTCTCGAAAGTTCTGGAATGTTCTAGAATACTCTCGAATGTTGCGAATTCTCTAAAAATTTCCAGATTCCGAAATGTACAATTGTTATCTTCAAAAGCACGGATTCAGGTAAAACTCTTATTCCTGGATGGGAACAGAAGGCTACCACACCATTTAATTCGCTTGATCGAACAGGGACGCGTTTCTAGGTTTTAGCGGTACGCATATAGAACACTTACTTTTATAATATTGATTAATTACCTATTTGTCTTTTTTAACTGTAACAGCACTGAGTGCTACAGATGCAAGATACGGAAAATCGTCCGCCAATACTGGACGTTTCGGGACTGGGTTCATAAAACGCATAGAAATCATAATATAGTGGTTTTGATGCTTCAGATCTTTCACATAGTCTCGCCCCAATTTAGTACAACGTACAGAACGTTCATACAGTCAAGTGAAAAAAAGTAATATAAGTACCTCTTTCACATGTTGTTCAAATTACGTGTGACATTGGCTTGAATACAGATACGTTGTCAAAACGTTGGTATTTGATGTGAATATTTGCACATTGACGTTTTGTGATAAGTTAATATCGATAATGCTAAGCCTCTTCAACCCCGATTACTTTTCCAGATAAGATCTGTCCGTGTTTTGCCTTTCAGTCAAGTAGCTATAGCCGTCCATGAGTGGTTTTTTCTTCGGGATTCATGGTGTGTGGGACAAACTTTGTCCATACTTTTCTCTTCTTTAAAAATTTCAAGAGAATGTCTTGGAGACTTGATTTAGAGAAGTTGCTCCACTGCGACCTGTGACACAACAACCTTGACAAAATACAGTAGCACGCCTGCTCACAAATGGCTGGTCGCATGCACAGTTGCTCAAAAATGGTTCAAATGGCTCTGAGCACTATGGGACTCAACTGCTGAGGTCATTAGTCCCCTAGAACTTAGGACTAGTTAAACCTAACTAACCTAAGGATATCACAAACATCCATGCCAGAGGCAGGATTCGAAACTGCGACCGTAGCGGTCTTGCGGTTCCAGACTGCAGCGCCTTTAACCGCACGGCCACTTCGGCCGGCTGCACAGTTGCTGTTCACACTTTTTAGTTCACGTTACCACAGTAGCTACTGCTCTGACGTAGCTTCTACATAAGAAATACAGTAAGTCCCGTAACTTTCACGATGGACCGACTACACTGAATTGGTGTACAACTGTTTTCATCAGTTATTACTTAAATTACAACATTCGTTAAACAGCTACTATATTATAAATCTGGTATTAGTTGCCACTTATACATCATCATACGTGAATAGCTAAATGAATGTGAAGCAGTATCATAAGTTTACGTATTCATTAACTACGAAGAAGCAGTGGTACTGTGTGTATGACTGTGAGTCTTCTTAAAAAGTTTTCATATCGTTGAGCATTTTTGTATGGTGTGAGAGATTCTTAAAAATCTTCCAAACAATCTGAAATGGTCCATTCTGAATCACTCGTCTAAGTCTGTATTATAAGCACTTACTTAAAATACGTCAAACATTAATTTGCCATCGTGTCACATATTTCTAATATGACAGCCATCTCGAGTAAGATTAAATGGTACTTCGTTAAAATTTTGATAAAATGTGCATCATATGGCACCAATAGATCAATTGCGATAAATTGAAAACCTCTTGCTGTGCTCTACTACAATATGCCTTCCTCTTTAGAGTAGTCCAATCGTGAGAAGAAGATTGGTACTGCAAAATCAGATACAATAAAGCCAATGAGAGGATAGTCTAAACGTCATTATCGGTGTCTTACCGTCCAGGTGGTCGAAGTCGAGGAACTTGGTGGGCATCCAGGCGGACTCGTTGTGCGTCCAGTACCCGGGATTCGCCCGAGGCCTCGGTTCGGGTGCTGCCATCAACGCCGCCAGCCTGGGTGCAGGTGGCGTCGACGCTGGTGTCGTTAGCGACGCCAGGGTAGACACCAGGCGTGAGCGGGATGCGGGGGCGGACGAGACGCTCCACAAGGCAGGGCCGGAAGCAGCGGCGGCGGAGTGGGAGGGCGTCGCCAACGCAGCGTCCACCGAGGAGGAGGCCGCGATGTCGTCTGCAAAAGCACCCGCATGTCGGTGACAGCACAGTGCAACGCTAGAGTGGTCACGCTGTCTGCTGTGAAGCTTCTTACCGTCTGACAGTTGAGGGCAGACTAGCGACCGAAGCTGCAAGAAAGACACTCATCATTTAGTGTCATATGTCTTATAAGATTAACGTGCTTTTTTATTTCTTTTTATACTCAATTTGCCAAATAGTTCTTATAATTTAAACCCAATGGTTACTAAAACATCAAAAGACCCAAACATATTGCAAATTCAGACCCCCCGGCCCCCATCAGAGTTTCGTGTCTGCATATGAAGGCTAATATCAAGAAATACTGTACAGATTTTGATACGATATGAAACGTCCCCTTTTGAACAATTATACATGACTGTGCTTAAACTGACACACAATATATTTAGCGCAACGCAATCTGACTTTCAATAATCCCTACAAAAGAATGGCCCTGACTAACATTAACCTATACCTTTCACAAATCACTTACCTCACAAAAATCTTCGTTACTCGAACTACTGCAATACAGCGAGCGCCACTACTGCCAGCTAAATAAAAGATTCCAACTACGGAAGGCACTAACTACTGATAGGCATAGTTAGCAAATGAAAAGTTTTAATAGAGAACAAACAATGTATTTACCTCAATAGTGTTGAAAACTCATAATATACGTAGCAGTTCATGACATCCAGTCTTACAAATTTCAAAACTCCGCCATCTCTCTCCCCACATCCACCACTGCTGGCGGCTCACCTCCAACTGCCCAGCGCTACGCGCTGTTAACATCCAACTGCCCAACACTACAATGGCAGACAACAATGCAAACTAGCCACAGACTGCACACAGCACAGCCAGTGATTTTCATACAGAGCGCTACGTAACGTTGCCAATAAGAAAACATAAACAGCCTACTTACATCGATTTCCACTGTTAACTATAGGAAGATTTTGTGCATATCACTATACATTATAAAGAACTATTCCTTCAGTGGGCACTTTGTGCTCCCCGTAATTGCTTCGGTTTATCCTGTATTATTTATCTGTACTCATTAGGATGTTCATTCCATTCAACACGAACTTCTATTCGTCATTTCTTTGCTGAAGATAGCACTGTCGTAATCGGATCTTATCACTGACATCATTAAACCTCTAATTTTAATGCTGTCTTGAATCTTGCTTTTATTTCAGTCATCGCTTCTTCGATGTGCAGATTGAATGGTTGGAGCAAAAGACTACCTCCTTGTCCTACCAGTCATTAATCCGAGAACTTCGATCTTAATCTTCCATTCTTATTGGTGACTCTTGGATCTTGTACATGCTGTATATTATCTGTCCTCTCTTATAGGTTACCATTATGAGAATTTCGAACACCTTTCTCCTGAAAAGCAGTAAGTAGACCTTGCTTCTACGATTTCATAAGTACTATCTTTGTGTCTGCTGAAGCTTTAATTCTTTTACTAAGTCACTTGATATCGTTGGCTCGATTACTACAAGGAAGAGCGCTGACGTGAGAATGTCGTCATCAGTCTGGAAGATAGGTCTCGGGATGAGTGCGGCTTCGATGCTTGCAGAACAGTTTGTAGTGTCTCCGCGTTCAGACTGCTACGCCCGAGTACTTTATGAACGCGTCGTTTTACCGAACCAACTATTCTTTCCCGGCTAAGCGACATGTGGGGCAATCCCCATCCATCTGTTAAGGTGTGCAGGTAACCTTGCTAGGGCCAGGGAAGACTCAGTCCAAAACGTTGCACTTCCAGTCTCACAGTCGTTTAGAGTTGCAGGAATAACGCAACAGTCTCGTTCCCAACAACATAACTGGTAGTTCAAACTTGGGATTGTTGTCGTCTTGATGGGCGCTGAAGTATTTGTGCTACACGTCAGGTATGCGTTAAGTATATCCGTTTCCTCAAACGTGATATACAAAACGGCACCATATACACAGAACCGTCACAAAAAGCGTGAACCCGTGAGCTTCCGTTTTCAGAGGTTAAGACCTACCTGGACAGACATACGCGTATATTAGTTCCGGGAGTGACGGTAGCTTTGTACACCATTTCGAGACAAGGCGATTAGGCAGGACTTTGTGGGTACAGAAAAGACAGATAATGTACAGCGTATATGAGAAGTAAGAAAGAACATTTGGAATTGAAGACCAACAGCAAAGTGCTTGGATTAATAATGTTGTACGACAGGGATCCAGCCTTTCTCCTCCGCTTTTCCAAGGACGTAGCCAATGATTTTGTCTCAGGAGAGGCCAATCTTAGGGAGGACATTAAAAGAGGTCTTTTCATTTATTCTGAAAACACATTTACTTATTTTCTAATTTTACGTACACAATTTGCTTTCGGGAGGCTTTCGTACAAGTAGTATTCGAATTTGGTCTATAAAATTAAGCAAGAAAGGCTGTTTTTGAAAAAGTATAACACATATTCTCAACAGTACGAGAAAAATCCCCACGCACAATTAGATGTTTCTTTATTTTGCAATATCACAACTTAAGCTTATTTCGAAATGAATTAAAATTGTAATATGATGTATTTTCCATTTGCTGACAAAATACAGTTCATTTTTCTAATATAAAATTCGATATCGCAAAGTAGGAAACTCTTAACGTTGGGTTGAATAACTTGTAAAGTTAAAAGGGTTCAAACTGCATTTGACAATAGCTGTCTTTCTACTACTACAATCTATTATTTAAATTTGTGGTTTATCCGAAACAAAGTTAGAATTCCTTCAGCGCTTCAAAACATCCAAAGTTACTCTGTTCAGTCTGGAGTTTTATAAAAGTATATTTCATTTCATTAAGGTTCTACAATTTTCTTAAGTGACGCAGAACCTCTTTTCAAATTATTATTTCAGCGGTCAAGTTCAAGTTATAGCAACCAAATGTATTCAGAAGTCGAAATGGAATACATAAATACTATGAACTACAGTTCTCGGACTTTACTATTGATTCGACCATTTATTTCAGCTAGACTTCCAATGTATACCGCCTCAAAAATGGGTTTGCATTTGACCATGATAATACGGGTATACAGTCTTCGACGCCAATAAACGCTTTTACGATGTAAAATATAAGTTATCTTTTATATGACGTTTAATAAGAAATTCGTTACAGGTATGACGGCTGTAGCCATTGTTTTAAGGATATTACGAATGAGACACTTCACAACAGAATCTTCTTCTTCTACGTGATCAGGCCCGGTGGACCGCAAGCTGCTACAAGTTTCCTCCTCCACTGTATTCTGTCCATTGCTGCTATCTGCCATCCGTCCACATCTATTCATGCTTGGATTAAATCTTCATGGAGACCATCAATCCAGCGTTTCTTGGGTCTCCCAGGGGCTCTCTTTCCAGTAGGTGTGGAATCCACGAGCTTCCGAGGCCATCTGTGAACTTCCACCGGGCCACATGTTCGGCTCACTGCCTTCGTTTGACTTTGACAGTTTCTGTTATGTTGCGTTGCTGGCATAGTTCCTCAAGCTCTATTCTTAACACAATATCGTAGTAAAACTTGAAAACATGAAATATCGCCATACCACAAAGAGCCATCTTCATGCCGTGAAACGTAGCACAAAATGACGATAGCTACCATCTTCTAGTTTAAATATCGCTGAACTACGCATACTGGCGAAATCATACACAAAACAATATTAAAATTAAATACTGTTTGCGAGAGAAATAAAGAACTATGCCTCAAATTAAGGTAAGTACTGTAACAAAAGTAACAAAAATATTGTTGTATTACTGTTTCTTCTATTTTGCTTAGCATTTCAGCTCAATGAATGAGCGTGCAGACGGAGTGTTAACACACTGTATTCACCCTCTGAAAGAACGGGCTTAAATCCTCGTTTGGCTACTCTAGCTCACGTGTCTCATGCATTCCCTGAACCACTGAAGGTGAGATGAGAGGTGAGATTGTTCGTTGAGAGAGAGAGCGAGAGAGAGAGAGAGAGAGAGAAAGAGAGGGACAGAGTGAGGGGGTGGGGGGAGAGAGAGAGAGAGAGAGAAGTTGTCGGTTGCTTTAATAACACTTGTCCAGTTCTAACTATTGTTAAACCTCTCAAGATTTCTCCGTCAACTGACGTTAAGCCTTTATCTTTTTTCCTTCCTTTTTCCATTAAAAGTCTGAAGTTTCGAAGCTAGATAAAATGTGAGTGCTAATTTAATGCAGAAAAATAATGTAAACTTTCCCAGCACAGCAGAGTGACAGGAATTTTCAGGTATTACCTGATGGACACATTACAGACACGTGAAAGGAAAGTTTTATGAATAGTGTTTGTCTTTCCTGTATGTCAGGTTGCAGCTTCCTACTCTCACATAAACGCTTTTGTTCTAGTAATGTACGTTTAAGTACATTACTTACTATATTCCGATTCCTTAACGTAACAGTTTAAACTACTGAAATTAGGAAGCTTTTCAAATCTAGCCGATAAATACGAGAGAACTAGAATATTTCGAAAGAGTTATTCTTCATCGGCTCAAGAGTCCGTATACAGAATGTCATTTGGTCTCTGTTTAGTGATTATTCCTTCTTTAACACTAGATTTTTATTTTAGTTTACTTGATACTGTGTTCCACATATTCCTTTCCTCTACGATTCTGCGCAAAACGTCCCCATACCTTACCGTATCAGTCCACTTAAGTTTCAACATTCGTCTGTAATATCACGTCTCAAATGCTACGATCTTCTTCTTTTCCCGGTTTCCTACAGTTCATGTTCGACTACCATACAATGCTGTGCTCCAAACACACATTCTCAGAAATTTCCTCTTCAAATTAACGCCTATGTTTGATATTAATAGACTTCTCTTGGACAGGAATGCCGTTTTTGCCAGTGCTAATCTGGTTTTGATGTCCTCCTTGCTCCATCCGTCATTAGTTTTTTGCTAACAGGGTACCCGAATTCCTTAACTGTATCTATTTTGTGACAATCAGTCATGATGCTAAATTTCTCGCTGTTCTCATTTCTGCTACTTCTCATTACTTTCGACTTTGTCCGGTTTACTATCAATCCATAATCTGTACTCATTGAAATCTTCGTTCTATTTAGGAGACTATGTAATTCATCTTCACTTTTCCATATGACAGCAATGTCATCAGCGAATCGTATCATGGATATCCTCTCACCTTAAATTTTAATTCCACTTATGAACGCAGCTTTTATATCCATAATTGATTCTTCAATGTACGGACCGAGCACCAAGGGCGAAAGACTACATCCCTGTCTTAAACCGTTTTTAATCCCAGCACTTCGTTCTTGGTTGTCCACTCTTGTTATTCACTCTTGGCTCCTGTACATATTGTATATTAACTATCCCTCCTTATAGCTCAACCCTATTTGTTTCAGAATTTCGAAGATCTTGAACCATTTTCCATTGTCGAACACTTATTGCAAGTCGACAAATCATATGAAAGTGTCTTTTTCTTTCTTTAGGCTTGCTTCCATTATCAACTACAACGTCAGAGTTGCCACTTTGGTACCTTTACTTTTCCGAAAGCTAATATGGTTGTCATCTAACACAGTTTCCTTTGTCATTTTCCTGTATATTACATTTGTAAATAATTTTGAGCATGAGCTGTTCAGCTGAGAGTGCGATAATTCTCTCACTTGTCAGCTCTTGCAATCTTCGATATTGTGTGGTCGCTGTTTTTCCGAAAGTCAGATGATATGTCACCAGACTCATACATTTTACACAACAGCGTGAATAGTCGTTTCGTTGCCACTTCGCCCAATGATTTTACAAATTATAATGAAAAGTTTTCTATCCATTTCGCCGTATTTGGTCTTAAGTCCTTCGAAGCTCTCTTAGATTCTGATTCTAATACTGGCTCACCTAACTCTTCCAAATCGACTTCTCTTTCTTCTTTTATGGCATCAGACAAATCTTCCTCTGTATAGAGGCCTTCGGTATACTGTTTCCATCTTCTGGTTCTCTCCTCTGCATGTAACGGTGGAATTCTCGTTTCTCGCTTCATGTTACCACTCTTGCTTTGACTTTCGTATAAACTGAGTCAGCCCTACCGAAAATCATTTATTTTTCGCTTTATTCATGTTTTTCATGCAGGTATTTCGTCTTAGCTTCCCTGAATTTTCTAGGGTATTTATTTCATTCTGCAGCAAGTTGTATGTGTGTATTCCTTAATTTCCCTGAACATTTCTGAACATCCTTCCTTTATCGATCTTGTGTTATCCATGGTTTCTCCGCAGTTACCTTCTTTGTACGTGTGGTTTTCTTCCCAAATTCTGCGTCAGTGCTTTTTAGAGATGTCCATTCCTCTTCAGTGTACTGCCTACTGAGCCATTCATTATTGCTGTATCTATAACCTTAGAGAGCTTCAAGCGTATCTCGGTGTTCCTTAATACTTCCGTATCCCTCTCCCTTACTTATTGATTCTTCCTGCCTAATCTCTTAAACTTCATGCTACTCTTCATCACTACTACATTGTGATCTGAACCTATATCTACTCCGGAGTACACCTTAGAACTCAGTATCTGATTTCGGATCTCTGTCTGACCATGATGTAAAATAACAGAAATCTTCCCGTATCTCTCATCCTTTTCCAAGCATACCGCCTCCTCTTGTGATTCTTGAACAGAGTATTGGCTGTTACTTGCTGAACTTTATTACTGAACTCAATTAGTAATTCTCCTCTCTGATTCCTTGTCCCAAGCCCATATTCTCCTGTAACCTTTTCTCCTATCTTTCCCCTACAACTGTATTCCATGCTCCCAGTGACTATTAGATTTTCATCTTCCGTTACGTTTTGTAGTATCCTTTCAGTATCCTCACACACTTTCTCTATCTCCTTGTGTTCAGCTTGCGACTATCGTTGTCGGTGTTGGTTTACTGTCGATTCTGATAAGAACAACCCTGTCACTGAACTGTTCACAGTAACGCGCTCTCTACCCCATCGTCCTATTCATAACGAATCCTATAACCGTTATACCATCAATATTACCGTATGCTCTTCTGACCAGCAATCTTTGTCTTCCCTCCATTTCAATTCACTGACCGCTACTATATCTAGATCAAGCCTTTGCATTTCCCTTTTCAGATTTTCTAGCTTCCCTATGATGTTCAAGCTCCTGACATTCCACGACCCGAGTCGTAGAACCTTTTCCTTTGGTTGGTTATTCAGTCTTTTCTCAGCGTCGCTTCCCCCTTGGCAGTTCCCACTCGAAAATGGGAAAGGTGGATTATTGGGGACTCTTTTGCCGATGGAGAGATCATCATGACACTTCTTCTAATATGGGCCACATGTCCTGTGCATACATGTTATGTCTCTCATGCAGTGATTTCCAGTGCCTTCTGTATCCTGATGGCGTTGAAGACCGCTGATGCCTCAGCCTTTGGAAACGGTTTCTCATCCCCATTACAGGAGAGTGCCCTGATCATCCTTCCACTCCACCGCCCTCTTTACTCCTGGGCCGTTGACAGAATAGGGGTGACTGCTTATGCCGGTGCTCTTCCGTTCCGAATGCTGATTATTAATCAAAATTGGAATAGTGGTGTGTTTCGAACCCGGGACCAAGGACGTTTCAGTTGTTAATCAAAGGCGCAAACTATAGACCAGGTGTGCACTAGACCAAATGAACCCCAGAGGATCTTATTATAGTGAACGCTTAAAGTGAGTGTGTCAAGCAAATTTTTTTATAATGCTTTATTTTCACTGAGACATCTGCGAAAATACGAATAAATACTATTGTAGAAATGCTTCATTAATGCAAATATAAACATTAAATGTGCTCAACAAGCAAAATTTTTACTTACTTTTCTAGAAATCACTGAACGACGAACAATGGAAAATAAGACCCTATCTCATATAATTTGTAAATGGTTTTGAGAGACTTTATTCGTGAGAAAGTTCTCTTTATGTGTCTTATTTTCACAGAAAGCAAGTGTCACAATTTTCTACAGAGTATGAATGTTCACGACATACGTTTCTTGTGCAGTTACTACAGACAGTTTTCTGCATTCTTCCTTTTCAGAGTCGGACATGTAACAACGCTTCTTCTTTGCTGCAGTTTTTTCTTTGACTACTGCACTTGAGTTTGACGTTCTTGTACAAGACTTTATGTATATTTAATAAAAGGTTAGTGAAGTCCTAATTTTTGCCTTCTTTTGAGATGTTTTTGAACCAAATCTTCAGCGAGTTTGGCGAGAAAAATATGACGCCTCTATTTTGTCTTTCTGACGTAATATGTCGCTTTTGTCACAATGCGTCACATATAATGAACCATCTAATCTAATAAGTCAGTCCCTTCTTTCTTCGTATTATAGTATTTTATTACGTCAGGCTGAGGGGCACATCGGTAATTTGGTTTGACTGTAGAAGATAGCACTGCACTTACCCTTTTTTGAAACTATGACCGTGTCGTGTGACTGCGAGTAAAACCAAATTCAGGAGTGTGTTTCTCCTAGGTTTTCTTTAGCAAAAATTCAGTAGGAACAAATATTTTATTTTGCCGATCGGTTCCTAAAAGAGCCAACACATATTGTAGTGGCAGACCCTTGGATGTGGAGAACTATTGGTGTCAGTGTTGTCACTTATCTTACAGCAGCCGGCCGTGGAAGCCGAGCTGTTCTAGGCACTTCAGTCTGGAACCGCGAGACCGCTATGGACGCTGATTCGAATCCTGCCTCGGGCATGGATGTGTTTGATGTCCTTAGGTTAGTTAGGTTTAAGTTTTTAAGTTCTAGGGGACTGATGACCTCAGATGTTAAGTCCCATAGTGCTCAGAGCCATTTGAACCATTCTTACAGCAGAGTGTATCGGTAGTTGTCGGACTAACCATTGCAATATTTCGACGAATATCGATATACTTTGATCTAAGATGACTGAGAAAATTGAAATAAAAATATTTACCTTTCATGTCTTTTTTATCGAGACATGGTAGCCATTTCAGTGGATTGCAATTTTTACAATCACTTATCCAGAAAATTTTTTGTCCAGCAAAGTTTTGAACCTATTTACTGCTTAAATCCAAACCGTCTCCGAAATGGTGCTAATTGATCATCGAACGTTTGATTTTCGTTTTGTGGAGAACATATCCAAAGATCGCGATTTACGTCCTGGCATATGTCTCTAAATACAGCAAATTTATCTCTCTGTAGCTTTGTCATCGGCCAGCAAGAAAAATAAAAAATCTTTAAGGCTATGACGATCATCCGTGGCTCTAAATATTGGTGGAGTGTACTTGCTCCACAACACTCTTACATTGGACAATTTGCTATTTAGATGACCAGCTGTTATCAAGAGACGTATCACAGCTCTTATTTATGTGCTATCACATTGTCTCCAACACTTCTCAAAATTATTTTCCTTGTACACTCTTACAGCTTCGTTGTCAGTAAGCTGTGTAATTCTGTCTATAACACCTGTAGAAATGTATAGCTCAAATGCGTATGTCGTTTACAATAGTTTTCATAGGAGATCATTTGATGTATAAGCCTGAAATTTTGTAGTATTGTGTTTCCGTACTTTTGTATCCTTAGGGGGAATTTTATTTCACGCAAAGCAGTTTTTTTTCCCAAGACATTCGGTGCTTTTAATATTATGTGTATCATCTTCGTATTCTTTTTTCTAAACATCTGCACAGTTGTGCAGATTTCTTACTTCACCAACAGCACTTACATCATCGTCTTCCCCAACATTATCTTCTTCATTTGGTTTGTAGTCTGAATCTTAATCACTGAAACCGCTGAGATCATCAGAGGCCTCAAGAATTTCATGTGTTAATAATGTATAAGACATGTCGTAATACAAATACAAATATGTTTTAGGCTACCATACATCATTCAACATCGAGAATGAATATAATGAACAGTTAACTATAGACCAAGGGGGAAAAAACCTGAAATGACTCTGGGAGACTTGGGTTATGTAGTAATGCCTTAATATATTTTAAAATCAATTTAGGTTTCATAAAACAGTAAACAATCTTATTGCTTATCATTTAGAGGCGGAAAACATGAAGCTACGAAAATAGTAAAATTAGGAAACTGCAGTACAAATATTCATAGCTAAGTTCTTTTCTGAAGCTCGGGAAATATAACATATGGGTTTAGGAGACGCAACTTAGGTGTTCTAGGATTAAGAGAATAATTATTTTCAGACGATATTGGTTTTACTGTTTTATTCGCCGATTTCTGGCACTTCAAGCTGCGATTCAGTTTTAAACTATATAAACTCTGTTTCGCTGTCTGTAATAGGATACAGAGCACGGCTGAAAATTTCAAATACGTGGTCGTACTGGTCGCTAATTAATCACAAAATACACAAAAGCAAACATCAGCAATTCACTTGTAATTTGTTTGGTCACATTGCTGCCGCAACTACCTTATGGTCAGGAATTAAATTTCTCGCTGGTATTACAGGCTTTGTACACGTGATTGCCCGAATCAGTACATATGATTACATGAATTTACATGACACCTGTTCGCTTTTCGTTCTTTCCAAACTGCGTTACACAGGAATATTGCAGCACTGTTACTTGAAGTCCTACTTTTTTCCTTCTTTTGATGTGTGTTGGAACCAAATCTTCAGCTAGTTTGGCGTGAAAAATTTCGTCTTCCTGAAGAAATATTTCGGTTTTGCTTTCTTCTTTTCTTTTCATTAGCATTCTCTCCAAATCCTTATTTATGGCTAGTTCTGTGTTTCATAGTTCTGTAAATTATGGTACTTTTCTAGAATGAAATTTTCACTCTACAGCGGAGTGTGCGCTGATATGAAACTTCCTGGCAGATTAAAACTGTGTGCCGGACCGAGACTCGAACTCGGGACCTTTGCCTTTCGCGGCAAAGGCAAAGGTCCCGAGTTCGAGTCTCGGTCCAGCACACAGGTTTAATCTGCCAGGAAGTTTCAAATGGTACTTTTGTCTCTGTCTCGGAAAGCGTCTTTGTGAATATGATGGCATCATCCTGCCTAGTTCTAGTGTTACTTTTGTGAATCTGAATGGTAGTCCTGTACCTGTTGTACTACTGCAAAGGTTACTTCCATAGTCTGTCAACACTAAAGAGGAGCAATGTGTGATTGTGGCAATATGCTCTCTGCAGTTTGGACTTTCTATCTGACAAGGGGAGGCCGCCAATTCTGAAATTCAGATTCGATTCATACTGCACATAACAAAAGCTCATGGCCAGAGGTGTAATGTGGCAAAGCACCAAGACGCACTTCTCAGCCGTTGTCGAGAAAATCGACAGTTAAAAGAAACCGTTGCCATGAAATACTCTCGACGCTTAATAATTTTCTACAGCGTCGTGGCGCAGCGGTAAGCTCTCGGGTTCGTAATCCGAAGGTCGCCTGATCGAATCTCGCGCCATGCAATTTTTTTTATTATTAGTTTTTTGTAATTCAAATATATATATATATATATATATATATATATATATATATAAAGTATTAATGAATTTGAAACTTCCTGGCAGATTAAAACTGTGTGCCCGACCGAGACTCGAACTCGGGACCTTTGCCTATTAATGAATTTCTTATGCATGTTGGTGAAGGCGGATCGGTCTCCAGTTGTACTGCCTCCATTTTTCCGTTTTTTTTTTTTTTTTTTAACAGGGTGTACCAAAGCTCTCCCGTCCGCACTGATTTTCGACAATGTTATAAGTTGCGCTAGGGACCGCATCTACCTTCTTTCGAAGTTAGCAGGCAACTACGCTGTTATGCGGCGGCTCGTTTCGGCCCATTCAACATCTGTCATTCAAGTGTAACGAGCGAGTAACGGAGTTTATATTTCATACCTGCCACAGCAAATTTGTGTTCGTGGGGTCTCTATTCTAATTCGAACGTTTGACTTACGCTATACGTATTCGTTTCGGAATATCGTTTCTACGTCTTCCGTTAACTATATATATATATATATATATATATATATATATATATATATATATATATATATATATATATATATTTGAATTATGAAAAACACATACTAAAAAAGAAAAAAAAGGTTTCATAGGGCGAGATTCGATCCGGTGATCTTCGGATTACGAACCCGAGCGCTTACCGCTGCGCCACGACGCTGTATTGAATGATTAGTCGTAGAGGGTATTTCACCGCAACGGTTTCTTTTAACTGTCGATTTTCTCGACAACGGCTGAGAAGTGCATCTTGGTGCTTTGCCACATTACACCTCTAGCCATGAGCTTTTATTATGCCCAGTATGAATCGAATCTGAATTTCACAATTGGCGGCCTCCCCTTGTGAGTCTTATGATTTCTTCCCAAAAGTTTTATAAACTCATTACTCCAGACTATATGAAAAACTAATATTGGTTTCATTGTAGGTTTGGCGCTAATATATGTCCTTTTCCTACGTTTTCTCGCGATCCAGATGTTTATGTTTGTGTCCTCCAAATACATATTTTCGGTCCATTTTCCTTCGTTTTCCTTTTCTATTCTTCGAATGTCCAGCCTTCATAGCCACAGTCCAGAACATTCGATACAAATATCTTCAGAAATTACTTCCATACGTCTGCTTGCTGTTCGTTAAAAAATTACTTTTTATTTGCGAAGGTTTTTTTAGCAATATACTCCCTTCTTGTCGTTGCCGTCTATCTACTGCTTTCACCTGTTATGGTACTCCATAACAGATGATAGCAGTAAACTGATGAAAATATATACCTGTATTCCGTATACCAATTTTTGACTCAGTAGCCGGTCCCAACGGCGATCTTTCTTTTGGCGCTGTTATGCATGTAAGTAGCTGATAACTCTTCCGGGACTCAGATAACATTCTCAATATGTAATTTATGCCCATCACAGAGTTTGCTAGTTTTAAGTTTCAGTCATAAACATATTGAAATGCATGTCTACCATTGAAGCTAATCTTTTTGGTGAGTTTTGTTATTTGCATTTCATATTCTATAATGAATTCAAACAATTTACAAGAGAATTGTAAGAATTGCCAAGCACTTCTTCCTCTTCCAGCTAGTTTTTATTTCTAAGACATGATAATGCTGTACTCTGATTGCTGATATTGCTGTATAGACTGAAAATCAGTCTTTTATCACTGTACAGTCTACAAAGTAGTAACAGCCAGTTCACCCTTTCAAAACATATTTTAACGTCAGTCAGTGGTATACATGCTTACCTGTACTTCAATAATATCATGAAATGACACAACGTGCTACATTAACAATATGTTTTAAACATCTAATGTCGTACCAAGCGATTATTATCGGTAAACATATCGAGTGCAATTATAGCTGAAAGGTGTATTTCTTACATCAGAAATTGACGTTTGAGATATTAAGGAATTTGCAGTGCAGCATTATATATTTTCTTACACACTTCGTATTTACAAAACACTTTCGTTAGCATCAGGACAAAAACGTGTTTTTATTTTCCTTCCCCTAAATACTCTTCAATTTGTTTTAACTGTCCTTCATGGCATCTGTTTTAATCAAATGTGACATGGTCACAGTGAAAGACACATCGATACTGTGACTGAAATTTCCATAGTTCAGAAGTCATTGACAGCAAAACATCAACGTCACGTATGCCAAGAGCAGATAAAAAGAATGTGCATAATCAGGGACGTACATTAATATACAACGATAGTGATAACATAATTCACGTGAATGACCTGACGAGCAGCCTTTATTTTCTTTTAATTCAACAGAAGGTTACAATGACAGTTCACTTTGTCCACATCATTAACTAGTAATGCTGTGGGGAATTTGTTCACCTCTGAAGGTATGTTGTTCAACTGTTCTTATTCAACTGTTTTAATATGTTATTTAATTTTAATTCACTAATTTACAGTACATGTACTTAACTTTTAATTTCTTTAACTGATGTTATGTAATGTTAAACAGCTCGTATCAGCCGTGGTCTGGGTATGGTCTGAGGGTTATCTGCCCTCTGTAGTAAAAAAAAAAAAAAAAAATGAGGGGTAGAGTCTCTGATTAGATATGAAAACGTACTCGGTCCCGGGTTCGAAACCCACAACCGCTTAAATTTTGATTAATTGCTGGCCGAAGACTTCTGGCATAAGAAGTGACTCTCATTCATCCAACGGCCTTGCCAAAGAGGGCGCAGGAGTGGATAGAGGTTCTGGGCACTCTCGTCTCCTTTGGGTGGGAAACCTCCCTGAAGGCGCAAAAACCAGATGTGATCAATGGCGTGAGGATGCATAAGGCAATGAAAACCACTGTATTAAAGACACATGACGTGCATCCGTAATACATGTGGCCTGTAACTGAAAAAGAGTCATGGTTGTTGTAATACGTCCGACCGCAGCCACTTTCGCCATTGGCCTCGAGAGGCCGAGCCTGACTCCCTGGGACAAGCACCCGGATGCAGTCATTCTACAAGGACACATCGGGAAACCGGGACGGACGGAGGGACACGATGCGAAGGGCTGACAACGAGAAGCGTGCCCTGTCGAGAGCTGGTGGACATCTGCAGCCGTTAGGACGGAACACGAAGAATGTAAGCACGAAGTCATTTGAGTTTCTTTTGACTGGACGGGAGTCATACTACCTGCCTTAGAAAGCGGGAATGTGCGGACATGTCCAGCACCCCACCGGCACAGCAAGGAGCGTACGCAAAGCGCGGGGAACTGGCGCAGGGAGGAGTGTGAAAGAACTCAGCGTTCTTAAGAATATGATTTTTCTCGACAGTGAGGACTTTCCTCATACGAGGGTGGTCCAGAAAGTAAGTTCCGATCGGTCGCGAAATGGAAATCACAGTGAAACCCAGAAACATTTTATTTGCAACAGTCAGGTACACCTTCCACCTACTTCTCTATATAGTCACCACTCCAAATTCGAGTTTTGTCATAGTGTTGTATCAACTTTCCAGTATCCTCGTCATAGAAAACAGCCACCTGTGCTTTCGGCCAATTATCTGCACTGGTCTGCAGCTCGTTGTCTGCGGGAAAATTTTGTCTTCATAGCCAGCGCTTCTTGCGAGCAGAGATGAGACTCAGAGGGACTCAATTATGGACCGTACTGTGGGTGATCAAACACTTCTCATCGGAAACGCTGCAGGAGCGTCTTCATTGCCCCTGCAGTGTGCGGCCGAGAATTGGCATGAAGAAGTACTTGCTCTACAGTTATGTTATGTGGGCTGCACGACACAGGCGAAGTCTCTAACCAGTCTCTCACACTTGGTAGGAGACTCTATTCTCTATGCGTCTTTACGTACTCACTGTTCACTCAAAACTGGAAAGAGCGACGCTACACCATCGACGGGCACTAGAGACACTGCCCAACACATCTGTGCAAAGCTTTAACGGATTTTCCCAGTGGTTTCCATTTCGCGACCGATTGGAACTTACTTTCTGGACAACCCTCGTAAATCACGGACGCCGGCAGATTTTGAGACGGAGCCCAAGCATGAGTTTGTGCAGGCCTCAAGCACAGAGAGCGGTATTAAAGAAGTGTAGCTTCTCTCACAACAGCCTCGGAATACAGAAAAATATCTTAAGAATGTGAAATCGTGAGAAAGATTCCAATTCACGAGGCCCACGTCAGCCTACGCCAGACAGGAAATTTACACCCCGAACGGAGAGGCTTAACGATGAAACGGTGATCTCTCGTTGGGCTAAAATGAAAACTTCGTCAACCAGTGACAACGCCGAAAGGAAGAATATTTCGAAGAGGAGTTGAGCTGAGAGATGGGAGGAGAAGTGATAAGGGAGTCATTGAGACACCGCCGAAGCGAGAGGACATGGACGCTCTTCCACTCAGTGCGAAAATCCGCCTTCTGACACCTTGATAGCGCAGATTGGGCCGCGCAATCGACAACGGGCAGACAACGAGGAGAACGTACCTGGACCAAGCCGCAACGCCGTGACTGCTGACGAGGGCAGACGACTCGTGCCACACAGCTCCGAGGCGACGCGCCGTACCGACGCAGCGCCTGCTACCGACAGAATTATACTACGAACGATAACGAAGAATGGTGAGACGAGTAGTCACTTCCTCCCTCTTCTTAATAAATGAGTCGTGTCCATGACCAGTCAAATCGCCCATGCGCTATATAATTTTGTTTTGGTTTGTGTAAACACCACGATGAAAAATACATTTCCTTCATGTTTTGATCATATAAGCAATCTTTTATATTCATACATGAACCCTTTAATTTTGTTCCCTTTGATTTCATTTAATTTCTTGAGTCCAATACATTTCTGGCGCCAAGCATGGGGCGATCTGATGTCACAAAATAATTTCTCGAAATCACAACATTATCTCTCCATGGCAGAAGATTCTTCAATGGTCCCCCATTTCCGATCTTCGAGAGGGGACTACCAAGGAGGAAGTAACCATGAGGAAATGATTGAATGAACAACCGAAGGATAACGTTGGGGTGTGGAATGTCAGAAACTTCATCGTGGTAGGGTAGCTAGAAGATCTGAAAAGGGAAATGCTAAGAGTTAATCTAAATATAGCAGAGGTCACTGAAGTGAAGTGGAATGAAGACAAGGATTTCTGGTCAGAAGAGTATACAGTACTATCAACAGCAGCAGAATATAGTATAACGGAAGTAGGATTCATTATAAATGGGAAGGAAGGGTAGAGGGTGTGTTACTGTGACACAGTTCAATGATAGGGTTGTTCTTATCTTAATCGTTTGCAAACCAACATCGACAGTGATACGTCAGGTACATATGCCGTCGTCGCAGGCTGAAGATGAAGAGACGGAGAAAGTGTAGGAGAATATTGAAAGTGGAATACAGTAAGTGGAGAAGAAAATATAATATTTATTTTGGACTGGACGACAGTGGTGGGGGAAGGAGTAGAAGAAACGTTTACAGGAAATATGGGCTTGCGACAAGGAATGAGGGAAGAGAAAGACTAACTGATTCTGTAATAAATTTCAGCTAGTAAAAGGGAATACTTTGTTCAAGAATCACAAGAGGAGGATGTATACTTGGTAAAGGGCAGTTGATATAGGTAGATTTCAGTTAGACTACATCAAGGTCAGACAGAGATTTTGAATTAGATACTGGATTGTAAGTCATAACCAGGACCACATATATAGTCAGACCACAATGTAGTAGTGATGAAGAGTAGGTCTGCAGTTTAAGACATCAGTCACGAAGTATCGATACACAAAGAAGTAGGATATGGAAGTGCTAATGGTGTAGATACAGAAGTAAGGGAAATACAATAGGCAGTACAGTTGAACAGAAATAGACACCTGTAAAAATAGCTAACATAGAAGTTGGAAGGAGAAACATAAGACCATTAGTACCAAGGACACCATGGGTAATGAAAGAAATACTTCGGTTGATCTATGAAAGAAGGAAGTACAAAAATGTTCATGGAAATTCGTGAGTACAGTAATCCAAATCGCTGAGGAGTGATATAAATACAAAGTGTGAGGAAACTAAGAAGAAATAGATGCACGAGAAATGTGAAGAAATCGAAAAAGAAATGATTGTCGGAAGGACTGGGAACGTGTAGGTAAGTCAAAACAATCTTCGGTGAAATTAAAAGCAAGGGAGGTGACATTAAAAGCCCAACGGAAATACCACCATTACATGCAGACGAGAGAACGGATGGTTGGAAAGAGTACAGTGAAGGCCTCTATGAGGGGAACGAATTGTCTGGTGTAGAAGAAGAAGCAGGAGTCTATATACAAGATACAAGGGATGTAGTTTTGGAATTAGAATTTAAGAGAACTTTGGGTGCTTAAGAGTAAACACGGCCGAAGGGATGGAATTTCTATAATCGTTGAGGGACGTAGCAACAGAACCACTGTTCACGTTGTTGTAGAAAACGTATGAATCTGGGGCAATACCAAACGAGTTTCGGGAAAAGACCATTCACACAATTTCGAAGATGGCAAGAGTTGACAAGATCGAGAATTATCGCAGGATCAGCTTGACAGCTCATGCATCAAAATTACTTACAAACATAACATACAGAAGAATCGCAAAGAATGTTGAGATTGTGGTATACGACGATCAAATTGGCCATAGGAAGGGTAAAGGCACTAGAGTAGCAATTCTCACTTTCTGGTTGATGATAGAAGCAAGACGAAAGAAAAAGCAAGACACGTTTGTCGACCGGGTAAAGGAATTCTACAACGTAAAACGGTCAACATGTTTGAAATTGTGAGAGGAGTAGGGTAAGCATTAGGAAGAGACGGATCATATAGAATATGTACAGTGGCCAGGAGGGAACAATAAAACTGGACAACCAAGAACGAAGTTCTCGGATTAAAAAGAGTGTAAGACAGGGATTTAGTTTTCGCCGCTACTCTTCAATATGTACATCGAAGAAGCAATGATGTAAATAAAAGAAAGGTTCAGGAATGGAATCAAAATTCAAGATGAAAGGACATCAATGCAATGCTTCACTGATAACAATTTAGTGGGAAAATGAAGAAGAACTACATGATTTGCTAAAAGGAATGAACAGTCTAATGACCACATGATATGGACTGAGAGTAAATTGGGAAAGAAGAAAGTACTCAGAAGTAGCGCAAATGAGAAAAGCAAGAAACTCAACATTAGGATTGATGGTCCCGAAGTAAACGAAGTTAAGGAATTCTACTACCTAGGCAGCAACACATCCAGTCACTGACAGAGGAAGAAGGACATCAGAAGCAGATTAACACTACAAAAAGGGCATTCCTGGAGAAGGGAAGTCTACTAGTATCAAATACAGGGCTTAATTTGAGGAAGAAGTGTCTGGGAATGTACGTTTGGAGTACGGCATTTTATGGTAGTGAAGTATGAATTATGGGAAAACCGGAACGGAAGAGAATCTAATCATTTGAGATGTGGTGCTACAGAGGATTGTTGAAAATTAGGCGGAGTGATAAGGTAAGGAATAATGAGATTCTGCGCAGAATCGGAGAGGGAAAGAATATGTGGAAAACACTGACAAGGAGAAGGGACAGGACGGTATGACGTATGTTAAGACCTCAGGTAATGACTTTAATGGTACTAAAGGGAACTGTAGACGGCAAAAACTCTAGAGGAAGACAGAGATTGGTTTATATCCAGCAAATAATTGAGTACGAAGGTTGCAAGTACTACACTGAGATGAAGAGGTTGGCACAGGAGAGGAATTCGTGGCGAGCCGCATGAAACCAATCAAAGACTGATGAATCAAGAAAAATTAATAAATTATTTATCTTATTATCTTTCTTTTATATCTTCGACTTCACGTGTACGCCATATTTATTTTGTTTAAGTACTTTGTTATGAGATCTGTCTTTCAAGTACTGCCATTTAATTTTTTTTAGATTTTCCTGTGTTTACTTTTGTTAGTGTTTCTTCTATTTCATTACTTCTTTAGCTCACCAATATATCTCTTTTCACGGCTACACTCAGTATCTGTTTAACTGTATGTTAATATATGTTTCCTAAATTATCTTGTTTCTCTTATGATGTTCAGAATCGCTTGTGTTGCATATCAACTATGAGTCAATATTTCGAAGCTACTCAAATATAGTATACAGTTTTAAGTATTATAGTTGCAGTAAATATGAGACTAAGTGTGAATATGACACAATGAACCATGTGAAGTTTATCTTTGTGTAATAAGCTGTGTGACTGGCCCATCGTACTGTAAGCAGCAGAATGGTCCGCTGTTTATGACTGGAACAAGCGAGATGGTGTTTGTGTACAGCCAGGTGGATGGAAACGGTCGAGAGGCAGCATGACTATACCACAACAAGTATCCCCACAGACAACAATCAAATTACACAATATATAAAGCCCATTCTTGTCGTTTGTGTGATCATGGGTCCTTTCAGGCAGAAGAACGTGGAGGGATTTGTCGGACTATGCGTACGCTAGATTTGGAGCTTGTACTAGGGATCATCTAAATATCCTGTAGAACCTGGTCCTCCAAAACTGGTGCATGCACAGTCCGCCACCTCCCTGCAAGTTCGTCTGCTTGAAAGGATGCATGGTCAAAAAAACTCTTTTTTTTATTTATTGTTATTTTAATACCTTACAAGAGATAGGCTGGCAGCGGCCAATCTATGCCAGTCTTCGGCCGCAGAAAAACAGACAGTGAACATGGAGACAGATAAACAGACATACATGAATGGGAAAAACAGGAGATACACATAAGAAATGACATGAAGCCATTTGCGGAAGGCACTGGTTATACAAGTAGGTTCAGCAGTGTACACAAACGTAGACAACCAGTTTCATATATGAACGAAGGAGCACACTGAAGAAGAAACACTGATGCTCTTAGATGAGGAGCACACTGTAGCACATTGGTGATGATCTTTGGCACACTGAACACAGTGAGGAGTTGGGGGGGGGGGGGGGAGCAGCCACTGGGTGTAGAAGATGGGCAGGGGGAATTGCGAGGACATATTCAGGAAGGGGGCATTGGCAGAATCTACCTTGTTTAAGAGTGTGGAGAGTGTGAAGATGGAGAGCAGGTGGGACGCAAGAGTATATGTTCAGCAGCAGGATGGGGTGGGAGAGAATGGGAGAGACAAGTGGGTGGGGAGGATTGAGCTTGTGGGAAGTGTAGAGGATCCCTATCTGTTCGAAGAATTAGGGGAGGTGCGGGAAAGGCATCAAGTTGTAAAGGATCCCCGTGTGGGAGGGGAGACGGATGTGATAGGTGAGGCTACAAGAACTCCCAAAATCGACTTTAAATATTGTGTGGTTTGGTTGGTGCTTGTGGAGGTACTTATTGTGGTACAGCCATGCTGCCTCTCAACTACTTCTATCTGGTTGGCCGTACGTAAACACCATCTCAGATTGTTGCCGAAATGAATTCCAAACCATCTGCTACTTACAGTGCGCTGTGTCAGCCACACACCCTGCAACACACATGGAACACAAGCCAGATGATCAGAGGCACTGTCATTCGTCAGAGCCATTTACCGCAGCAATGATGCACTTCCGGACACATGTTCATAGAAAGTTTTTTCCTCCATTTTCAGTCGCAATCCGTCCCTGCAGTTTTTCGGATTTAGTAACGTTTACCCTGGATGATTACTTCTGAAGGGATTAATTTATATCAAAGTGAAGAATCGATATTCACTAGATATTTATAATAAATTACAAATTTAGTATCTCCAACTGAAGAAACTCATGTTCATAATATCGTATTTTTTTTTAAATCGGCAGAATGTTGTACAATGATATACACGTTGGTGACTTTCGAAGATTCGAACATTATGTCACAATTTTTTTTTTTGGGGGGGGGGGGGAATGTTACGTTATGTGAGATAGGTTACATGATACTTCTATACATTTCAACGAAACGTGATATTTCCGGCTTCAGATAATAAAGTTGCCAACTACGAGAAGCCGACCGAAATTGATCTTATTAAGGATTAATGAATCCCAAGTCACACAACTTCTCAGTTATATACCATCGACAGAACTCATTCGCATTTGGTAATCGTTTACACGTGAACTCATGCTATCCCTCACTAATTTATCGTTCAGAGCAACAAAACTTGACAAGTGACTAAAATCTGAGTGCAATAGAAAAGAATTTAGGATATTTGATAAAATTTTATATTGAAGACATGTGCCATACGACATCTGTCGATGGCCTTTTTTCGTCTGCGTTTAGCTACCTGCGATACAACCCATGTCTTGCAGTGTTCTACTCATGGTGAACAGCGGTGCCTAAAGATGACCAACAGAGGCTCCATACAAATACTGTGTGGTGTTGTCGCGTCGATAAGAGTCAGTGTTCCTGTCGCAGCTAGCTTCGAATTGCGCTTACTTCAAATAGCGAGTACTATATCCTGAGAGTTAACTTGTTTCTCCGACTGACAGACATATACGCGAAGCTACGGGAGCCGAGTAATGGACGGGCCATTTGGTGCCCAGTTAGCACTGTAAAGCCTGTTGTGGCTGATTTATCGCGGGGCAGCGCCGTGGCGGCACATTCGTTACGGGGTCCGGACGTGCCATCCCCTACGTCTTCGCCCTCAGCCCCAGCGCGTCCTCAACGAGCCGTCAGCGGGGACGCCCCACTCTGTCTCCTTTTTGCCTCCAGCTGCTGTCGCAGACGGCTTAGACTGCTCCCAAAGAAATTGTTCCCCTGAGACTGTCCCCTGTTGCATTGCGAAGGCGCCGTGAGTCGGCACGAAGTTAAATGCTAGTTTATCAGTCTTGCCGCTGTCTGTATCGTGAATCTTCTTATTTCCAGAAACCAATGGAATCTGTGAAATAACTAACAAACATCTTCATTAAGGAAATTTAATTTCTTAATCGGTTTCGAGCACATGGAGCCCTTCTTTGGAAGGTTATACATATTGCGAGTGTCAACAGTAAGATTCACACATCAAAATTTCTTTGTCATATGGTCCGTAGTGCCTCTACGAAAATGATATAAAGAAGCCAGACAACAATTGCAGACAACATGCCACAATGTTTAAATACACCTTTAGTGCTGACTTTAACATACATTATACTTATATGGATATGGTGTCTGTTATTTCGGACACCATTGAATACCTGGAGCAGTCTAGAACGAAATTTGATTTGTAATAATACCTTCAGCTGCTAACGGGCGATGATATATATATACGAGGACAGGTAAAAATGTGTGCCCTGACCGGGAGTCGTACCTAGGATCTCCTGCTTACATAGCAGACGCTCTATCAATCTGAGACACCCAGGGCACAGAGGATAGCGCGGGTGCAGGGACTATCTCGTGCACGCCTCCCGCGAGACCCACATTCTCACCTTGCATGTCCACACACAAGATTCGTAGTGTCCCATCCCAACACACTCATTACTCGTGGAAGACATGCCTACCAAGTCCCGTAAGATTTCGGGGAATATGTGGGCATCCGCACAGAACAAGAAGGCCATGACTTGTGTCTTGGTGTGGGACACTACGAATATAGAGGCAGCCTCCTGTTAGCCGCTCGAAACCAGAGAGAATCTCTTCTGATCCAAAGTGACACTCATCCTTGGTGAGCAACCACCTGCAGTTGGCTGCACCCTGTGCTCTTCATGTCATCCGGGAGGACCCTTTCCACACCTGGAATGACCCTACCCGGTATGCACAGGGAGTGCACATTGGTTTTCTTACAGTTCTTGTCATTTAAGTCCTTAAGGGGCCCCATAATGCACCTAACGTTGGAGATCCCAACTACCAATGATCCCAGCCCCAGCGATTGCCCGGATGTTGCAGACTGAGTGGTTTCCTCTGAAACAGGACAGGCGACAGCATCTGGCTCAGCGACAGTGTCGGTCACAGACAGCACCTGGAACCTGTTTGTCAGACAAACTGGGGAGATTCCCATTCGACCAAGGGTGAAGGGTCAGCCTGAGTGCGAGCAGTAACTGGGTTGGCCACCGGAGAATACCGATCGGAGGACTCATGCTGGACGTCCATTGGATCCCTAGGGCTGGTCCACAACAGTGGTGCCCATTCACTACAGCCTCAAGCTGAGTAACCGAAGTCATCACAGCCTGAAGCTTAGACCAAAGTGTCACCAACTTGGCTCGTATATACACACAACAATCGCAGTCCCCATCCATACTAAGGACCGTGGAAAACTAAACTATGCAGATAAACGGACTATCGGCACGTGCATCGCAACTCTAGTCTAGACCCAAATGGAAATGCATGAACTGTGTCTAGCAATACGTAGATATTCGAAAACCTAACTACCGAAGCATTCGGGTGAGACTAAATAATTCACCCCTGATTAGGAACTTGTAATACGTCCCAAATTCGGTTTACCTTCCGTGGCTATTAGATGTTAAATTTACACCCAGAAACTCAAGAAACTAAACTATTAAAGCACACATACGATACAATAAAATTCGGTCCAGGTTAGGAACTCGTAAATGAGACAAAAGCGGTCACTCCCTGTTGCTGCTTCTGTGTCGGTCGGCTACTGCTGCGACTATCACATCCGAAAGCCACACAAACTTGGATATTGCACGATATGGTCAGCTGGCCAAGTGGAGACCTATAACGAGCCCCTCTGAAACACCGTGAAGTTCAAATGGTTCAAATGGCTCTGAGCACTATGGGACTTAACAGCTGTGGTCATCAGTCCCCTAGAACTTAGAACTACTTAAATCTAACTAACCTAAGGACATCACACACATCCATGCCCGAGGCAGGATTCGAACCTGCGACCGTAGCAGTCGCGCGGTTCCGGACTGCGCGCCTAGAACCGCGAGACCACCGCGGCCGGCACACCGTGAAGTGCTGATCCAACTTTGGAAATTTGTGGTAAGGTCTTATGGGACCAAACTGTTGAGGTCATCGCTCGCTAAGCTTACACACTACTTAATCCATCTTAAACTAACTTGCCGAGGGAGGACTCGAACCTCCGGCGTAGGGATCCGCGCGCACTGTGACCAGACGCCTAAGACCAAGCGGCTATCGCGCGCGGCAAGTGCTGATCACACTATCTCAGAGGAGTACATACCATCTCTGCGTCCTTCATACTGGTGACTTAGTATCTGAGGCAACTTACGCCTCGAAACTCCAAACACGAACGACGATAATGCACTCTGGTGACCGTTCAACCCGTCGCAGTGAAAAGGAACTGCAATCTCTTACCTAGCTGCCGATGGGGTCTACTTGCGCGAAGTTACATTGACATCCGTCCAAGTTTTCTTGGTAGTTCACTTTCTTTCGTCAGTATGCAGTATATATGACAATGGGCCTGCTGCGGTGGTGACACCGGTTCCCATCAGATCATCGAAGTCAAGAGCAATTGGGCTTGGCTAGCACTTGAATGAGTGATAGTGTGGACCTGCCAAGTGCTGTTGGAAACGAAGGTGCACGCAGCCTTTGTGAGGCCATCTGCAGAGCTATGTGGTTTAGAAGTAGCGGCTCCGGTCACGAAAAATGACTACGTCCGGAAGAGCGATGTGCTCACCACAAGTTCCTCAATATCCGCATCCAGTGACGCCAATCGGCCGAGAATGACACGGCATTCTGTCGGTACCTTTGGGCCTTTCGCGACATGTTCGGACGGAGTTCAGTCTCTGTGCATTATACACATATCTACCGTCCAATGAGCCCCTCCATCTTTTCAAAGAATCATAACTTTCAGTCTATTAGACATAAATCACTGTGGTTTGTTGTAAAGCGTTCGTCAGATTTTAAAGGATTATTATTTTTTTGGATGACAGAATTTTTTAATGCGTCCCCCAAGTGTGGAACGTATAACAACTGTTGTTGTTTTTGGGGAAGGAGACTAGACAGTGAGGTCATCGGTAGGACGAGGAAGGAAGTCGGCTGTGCCCTTTGAAAGGAACCATCCCGGCATTTGCCTGGAGCGATTTAGGGAAATCACGGAAAACCTAAATCAGGATGGCCGGACGCGGGATTGAACCGTCATCCTCCCGAATGCGAGTCCAGTGTCTAACCACTGCGCCACCTCGCTCGGTCGTATAACATCTGCTTATGTACTGGTCATCACCGGAGTATCAACAGTTATGACGGCTTCACTGATGTATGCACGAAGTGTAGAAATGTTATTGACTGATGTATAGGCGATCCTTGATGTAACATCACAAGAAGAATGGCGTGACGTCAGGAGTGCGCGGGTGCCATGCTATGGGTGCATTATGACCTACCAGGAAATATGTCATTCAGCACATCCTCCACATTTAATGTGCAATGTCGGTTTACCAAACGTGCTGGTAGATGATGGACGGCTCTGATGAAATGCAACTTACACACTCGCAGCACGCCCTTGAGACACAGGAACACATGCACATCCAGATGGGTCTCCCAGATTGCCGGTCTCTCCACAGATGAACCACCTCCTAAGTATTTTTTTTTTTTTGTAAATGATGACCTCCCATATGGTATCGATAATCTTGCAGCACCATTTGAATTCTGCATACCAAATGGCACACTGAACATTCTCTTGGTCGGTCGTTATTTTGATGCACTCCAATTGAAAGGACAAACAAAAAATCCTTGAGAGCGGCTAAACGTTTTACAAGAAAACACATGTCTCTGTCTATGTTACTTTTCAAGTTAGGAATCTGTGAAAAGATAATGGGATTTCATGGACAGGCGGTACGTAAGTGCAGAGTTATATGCGCTTAACTCGGTAAACACAAGCCAGCTACTGTCGTGTGTAAATTTAAAAAAAAACCTTTAAATACAGAAATAATAAAGCTAAAAAAATCATAAGCTCAATACAATCATATATAATTTAACGAAAGAAAACTCTTTTTTGTTTCCGCATTATTTCACATCTCATTCATTTGTCCTACTACGATACTTGTGAATCATCTTCTTTTGTCATCATTTTGCTTGGTGAGTGGATATAAAACTCTTTGTATTTTCCACTCTGGAGCAAGCCACGTATATTAAGTATCCCTCAGAGAAACGTAATTCTTTTAAATTAACATCATAGTACCATAAAGTTACACCTTGCGCCTTACCAAAACGGTACTAAATGCTACATCCTCAACCGCTCTGCAAAGCTTGATAGACGGCGATCTTTGTCAGATGAGGCGACAGAGAAAAATAATGGTACATGCAAAAATTTACCGGAGTAAATCATTAAGCCCCTACGTGCACCCTTGTCAAACCAACGACACCGCCTATTATGACAGCAGTGGGCAAGGGATCAGTGATACGGGACTGAGTATGAAAGAAAACACGTCCCGTGGTAGGATGGATCATGTTTCCGGCTACACTCTGTTGACGGTCGCGTCCGCATACGCTGTAATCCCGAGGAGCTGCTATTCCCAACATGCAACGCACCACGACGCAGGTTAGTGAAGGCAGCATTATGCCACAGGCTCACTTACCTTTCATGGTACCTGTGATAGTAACTGAAGGCACCGTGTCAGCTGTTGACTACATTAGCATTATTGTGGAGTATTTGCAAGCCCTCAAGATCGACGTTTCCCCCAATTCCAGGAGGACAACTCTCGGTGTCACAAGTCCCGATCCGTGAGCCATTGATTATATAACCATTATGTCGTATGCACCAAATTCGCCAGATCTAAACACGATGGAATACATCTGGGATGTGACCTGACTCCAGCTCAGCGCTCATAAACCACAGGTCGGTAATTTACGTAAAATCGGCGACCTGTATGTGTACGTCTGGTGCCACATGCTTCCGAAAACCTACCAAAGAGCTGTCCAAGCCATGCCACTCAGAATCCTTGCTGTACTGCGTTCCACAGATTTACCAACACGCTTTTCACAAAGGTGGTCATAATCTGTTAGTGTAGAAGACATATTGAATGGGAAGAACAATAAATATAGCACGGAATAAGCTTAAATGGCAGAGAAGAGAAAAAGATGATAAAGAGCAAAAGGGTGGTCAATAACGAACTGTGTAACACTGTGAACGGTAGTAGTGGGCCGGCCGTGGTGGCCGAGCGGTTCTAGGCGCTACAATCTGGAGCCGCGTCACCGCTACGCTTCGAAACCTGCCTCGGGCATGGATGTGTGTGATGTCCTTAGGTTGCTTAGGTTTAAGTAGTTCTAAGTTCTAGGGGACTGATGACCTCAGAATATAAGTCCCTTAGTGTTCAGAGCCATTTGATAGTAGTGGATTAAATGAAAGGATTCTCCCTTTATGTCGCAAGATGACACAAGAAGAACGAAGCAAGGAAACTATCACAAGTAGATTGGCACGGACGATGTGTGCTTACTTCAGCAGAAGAGTTTTAATGCTTAAGCTATTGATATGTATCTGAGAAAAACATTCTCGGAACTATACGTTGGACTGAACTGACAGATCGACTACCGTACATTCAAAGAATAATAAACTCGAAGCAATAGAAATGTAGTAATTTTGATGAACGTTGTAACAAAGTCGATACGTACGGTATGAACTGAAAAAGATCTAAAAGGGGGAAGAATGAAATCATGCCGGAAAGGTAGTACATGTCAGTGGATCTGTAGCATGGAGGAACGGTTAACATGCCGCTGGAAACAGGACAAAGACAAGCATATCTAAAACAGATTATAAATGACGTAAGTTGCAATAGTTACAAAAGCTGATGAGATTAGCAGAAGACGAGCACAAATTGACTCTGTACCAAACGATTCAAAAGATAGACTACTGTCAGAAAAAATAAAATTGTCAGATGTGAATAGGACTCAAGCTCTCAGGGTTCCATACAAACAATTATTTATATAGACAATCCGCCCATACAAGGAGTCGAGAATCTTTACGATTTTTGCCTGTTACCGACTATGATACTGGAGATATATCGGTCCCGGGAACTCCTTGATTTTCAAAAATGTTTTAACTCTGAAGTACAATAACAAATAAGTGTGATATAATTACTAATGAACAATTTTCTTAAATTTTTCGTTCACTTGTTTTGCGAAATTTTGCTGATGGCCAAATTTTATTGCTATGGGTCAACAGGAAGTACCCTATAATGAAAATGAATATCAAAATATGTGGCATAAATGGCCATATCTTTTCGTTGCATTCACTTAGAAATTCATATTTATTGAACCACCAAAGGTATGTACGTCTTAGAAATTTATGTAAATTTCAACTTGATAAGTCAACCTGTTCCTGAAAGACAGAGATCTTTACAAATAGACGGGCAGGGAGAGACAGTCAGATAACAAATGAAATGTTTTTTTTTAGATATAACTACAAATATATTGACTGGAATACTCTCTTTCAAATTCTAAAGGTGGCAGGGGTAAAATAGAGGGAGCAAAAGGCTATTTACAATTTGTACAGAAACCAGATGGCATTTATAAGAGTCGAGGGGCATGAAAAGGAAGCAGTGGTTGGGAAGGGAGTGAGACAGGGTTGTAGCCTATCCCGATGTTATTCAATCTGTATATTGAGCAAGCAGTAAAGGAAACAAAAGAAAATTTTGGAGTACGTATTAAAATTCAGGGAGAAGAAATGAAAACATTGAGTTTGGCCGATGACATTGTAATTTTGTCAGAGACAGCAAAGGACTTGGAAGAGCAGTTGAATGGAATGGACAGTGTCTTGAAAGGAGGATATAAGATGCACATTAAAAAAAGCAAAACAAGGATAATGGAATGTAGTCGAATTAAGTCGGGTGATGCGGAGGGAATTAGATTAGGAAATGAGACTCCTAAAGTAGTAAAGGAGTTTTGCTATTTGGGGAGCAAAATAACTGATGATGGTCGAAGCAGAGAGGATATAAAATGTAGACTGGCAATGGCAAGGAAAGCGTTTCTGAAGAAGAGAAATTTGTTAACATCGAGTATAGATTTAAGTGTCAGAAAGTCGTTTCTGAAACTATTTGTATGGAGTGTAGCCATGTATGGAAGTTAAACATGGACAATAAATAGTTTGGACAAGAAGAGAATAGAAGCTTTCGAAATGTGGTGCTACAGGAGAATGCTGAAGATTAGATGGGTGGATCACAAAACTATTGAGGAGGTATTCAATAGAATTGGGGAGAAGAGAAGTTTGTGGCACAACTTGAGTAGAAGAAGGGATCGGTTGGTAGGACATGTCCTGAGGCATCAAGGGATCACAAATTTAGCATTGGAGGGCAGCGTGGAGGGTAAAAATCATAGAGGGAGACCAAGAGATGAATACACTAAGCAGATTCAGAAGGATGTAGGTTGCAGCAGGTACTGGGATATGAAGGAGCTTGCACAGGATAGATTAGCATGGAGAGCTGCATCAAACCAGTCTCAGGACTGAAGACCACAACAACAACAATTACAAATTCATGATTTCGAACTTTTCTTTTACCTGCACTGTGAAACATATGAAACCTTCCTTTTCGCTAAATTTCGTGATTGAAGGTCAACGGGAAGTGTTGCGCGCTGACTTTAGGGGTATTCATATACGACGTAAATGACCGTATCTTTTTGCTACATTGACTTAGAAGCCAACGTTTATTACACTGCCAAGGAATCATATATCTTAGTATGTGGTATAAATTTAAACTTAATACCTCTACCCATTTCTGGTTAAAACGAGTCTTAACAGACGAAGGAACAGACAGACAGTCGAATAAGAAATGACAAATTCAGAACTTTCGTGTTTCTTTCCTTTACCTGCATCGTGAGAAGTTGATTCTTGCAAAATTTCAATATCCTAGGTCAACGGTAAGTGCCCTATGGGTTTAGATGAGTGAGGTTACAAGTATCCCAATGTCTGACACAAATGGCCGAATGTTTTGACTGCAGTGCCTCAGAAGCTTCAATTTTTTACACCGCCAAGGGACTGTAGATCTAAGTATGAGACATACATTTCTATCTCAAACGTCTATCCGTTTCTGAGAAACAGGGATTTTAGCAGTCAGAGTGATGGATAGACAGACTGTTAGGCAGAGGGACCTGAAAGCTATGCTACCATGGTTCCATTTTTATCATTTTGGGTTAGGAACTCTGAAAACAAGGTAGAAATCTCAGCTCAAAAATCTTTCTACGCTTTTTGCGATAATCAGATAATTGCAAAATACTATCTTATTTTCGCACAATCTTCAGTAAAAAGCAGTGACACTGAGGAGTACGTATTCCATCCTCCTTGGTCACGGCTTGAACTAAATATGGCCGTACATGTTGAATGTGGATGTTGACAGTAGGCACATAGTTCTCACCAACGTGCCTTTTCCTCAAGGGCATTATTTGATATCAATTCGTTGCCTCTCTCTGTTATGTGGTCCAGAAATCAGAATTCTCCGTCATCCAAATCTAACATATTCAATAAAGTCGCGCATCCTTATTGTATCAGTCGCAGTATTTAGTTCTCCCGTGAATTGTGTAGATAGTTTTTATGACTATTTAGCTCCGTAACGCCTTTGAATACCTAACCAACGGCTCTGGGACAGCATACGTGCGCCTCTTGTGAAGTCGGTCGCAACTTATGAGAGGAATCTCCGTGCTCCTCTTCGCAGGTTCTGCTTTCCGGGTCGACGTCATTTGTTGTAGAGCGGCCAACAATCAAACACATGGTGGGCAACCTGAGCCGTTCTGACACACTTTGGTACGTGCCTCCACTTGGTGACTGGTGGAACCAATCAATGGATGTTCTACGTGGCATATGATTTTAAACCGTGCTCTGATCTGATTAACTTTCAGGTGTATTATATTGTCGGCCTGTTAGAAACCTGTTCCGTACCAAGCTGCAGTGGGTTACGGATGTTTGGTTAACTTCACTTTCGCCCAGATTAAAAGGTAATTGTCATTAGTACAGACACTTCCAATTAACTGATAGGGACTCTGTGTTAACGTGTGTCATCTGCATAATGACCAATGCTGTGGGTTCTTGCAAGAACAGTTGCAATCATATGTTAACTAGTTTTAGAGCCCTTGTTTTGAGTGTTACGTATATTGTTGTCTTGCATTCAACCAAACGGTTTTCACACATATGGTGGTTACTATTTGTAGCTAGTTTTGTAAAACTGCTGGCCTTAGTTTAAAAAACGATAATACAATTGTAAATGCAAATGTTTTTTCAAAGGGAATGTGAGTGACGTTATCAACCTATGATCTCAAATCTAAGTCTTATAAGTCTGGTCTTACCAATTAACTATTGTGTCAGTTAAAATTTTTGTTAACTCTTCATCTATATAACTCTGCTACCTCAAGTTTTTTAATGATTGCGCACTCTGGTTATTATACATTGCGTAATAAAGTTTTATGGCATGCTGGACTTTGTGTTCATAAGAAAGATGATTGTTTTGTGAAATGTTGTTGTGCACACATCTATGTCACCAACACTCACCCTTCCCACCACATTGTGGTGACAGAGCACTCTAGATACCTATGCAATTCGGGTACCGAATTTAGTAAGGATGGGGATGTCGAGTAGCAATATTTAGAATATTTTGAATTTTATAAGCAATTTTCCTATGTTTATTTTGCTTGTTCTTTTGGACAATACTTTTCGGCAATTGTGTTTCAAAACATCTGTGAGGGAGATGCAGATGAGAGTGGTCACAACGGATGCTGTCAAGGAAGATCATTATGGTTTCAGTCAAAAATGTTCAGATGTGTGTGAAATCTTATGGGACTTAACTGCTAAGGTCATTAGTCCCTAAGCTTACACACGACTTAACATAAATTATCCTAAGGACAAACACACACATACATGCCCGAGGGAGGACACGAACCGGCGCCGGGACCAGCCGCACAGTCCATGACTGCAGGGCCTTAGATCGCTCGGCTAATGCCGCGCGGCATATGGTTTTAGTCATTTATCTCCACGAAAGCAGTGCCAGCTCCACCTGCTGTTTGGTCCGTTCTGCGATGTCTTGTCCTATCGCCTGAGTGAAATGAATAGCGAAGAATATAATACAGAGCTCATAGATTAAATCCCTGGGAGCCAACTCGCGCCGCAGCTCCCCCCATCTCGGGTTAAAAAGCTTAAGGTCGCTTTGTAGTGCCGCTGAGAAAGAGAATTATTTGGCCGTTAAAACCATCAGATTCTTCCCCCAGTTTTGCTGTACTCAATGGACGGAATGAGGTATGTCCCGTTGTGGATTACCAAGCGCTAAACAATGAAGTTATTCTTCAGGCAGTACCATTATCTCAACAGCACATGTGTTTTGGCTTGTTTCAGAAGGCAAAGATATTTACCGCTCTCAACCTCTATCAGGCTTATTACCAGATTAAACTAGCTGAGGAATCAAAACTCGGCTTTTGACACTGAATGGCTTTTATCACTGAATGGAATCTTTATGAGTACAACTGAGTTTCGTTTCTTCTATCAATGAAGGCCGTGGTCCTATCCCGAATATTTGACTTGGCTTTTTCTGTTTTGAAGTTTCGGTGTATTTACCATTGCCTTGATGATCTGGTAATTTACGGTGAAAGTTTTGTTGAACTTCTCGAATATGTTAGAGAAGTCCTTCAGCATCTTTGAGAAGCTGTGTTCAGCGACACAACATTTGTATAAGCCAAGATTTTCTTTTTGGGGCACGTAATGTCCACCCAGGTTGTCAGAGTAGACGGTGAGGCACACTCAGGCAATCCATTCGTACTCAGCCCTGCAGAGGACCAAGGGGATAGCGCGGTTTATTGGCTTGATCAATTATTTTAGAAACTTTATTCCCAACTTCACTCAGCTTGCAGTACTTCTTTATGAACTCAGGAGAAAAGGAAGGAAATTAAGTTGTACCAGTCCCAGCATTTGAGGGCATGAAGGTGTTTTGGCGCAGTATTTACTAGGCCCGGAGTTAATGAATTAGTTTCATTTCCAAACTGGTGCATCGATGGCAGTTGTTGCGACTGTCCTTTTACAGGAGGATGACAATGCTGGCGGCCTACTGCTTACGCTTCGCGTGGCTTCTCTTTGCCTGAAGCCAAATATTCTGTGTATGAGTTAGAAGCCTTAGCTGCTTTATTCGTGGTTGAGACGTTCAAAATTTATGTTCGCCATCATCGATTCATTTCAGAAACGGACAACAAGACCCTCAGCTGTATTTCGACAAGACTTAGACTCACCAGACCAACTAGACGTAGGAAGTTACAATTTCTGCATTTCATTTCCCAGAAAACCACATACATGTCACTGAGAATACAGTAGTGGATGATTTAAGCAGGATCTTTGGGGAAGAACAAGATTACCTCTCGAACAAAGCGGCCGGTGTACCCAATGAAATGGATCCCTTAGGCCACAGCGTTTGCCAAACATTAGGGATGTCACAAAACAACAGGATTCCCATCCAAAGCAATGTGAGCTGAAAGGGAGAGGTTCAGGAACGGGGGATTCTTAGACCTGTTACACCGTAACCTAAGAAGGCGAACATCCTGCGTTGCACTACTCGAGGAAGCCGTGGTCATAAAATAGTTTTTCCCAAAAGATCTGGTACCTCTGGTCTATAATTAATACAATGAAACCTATGTAAGAATCCATATACGGGTCTTTAAGATCAGGATGAAGGTCAAAAAGTGGACTGGCAAACAGACAGGGATCTCTCATCGCATGTAAGACGTGGGCAAGTAGTTAGCCGGTTTGAATACTCACCAGGAGTGTCTGGCATGAAAGCAGCTAACCAATCTATGGGTAAGGTATTGTTGATAATGTGGGTCCCTTCTCATGTTCGCGACATGGAAACCGGTATGTGCTTGTGCGCGTGGACGCTTTCATGCGTTTTTGCTCGTTGATCTAGACGCATGGCACTAACTCTGTAATTAGAATGATACGCCTTCTGCCCATATTTGGGACCTTCGGTCCCTGTGTGGAATGAGTTACAGATATTGCTTCTTACTTCACGTCTTTCAGCAGTTCCTTGTTTGAAACTGGTATTACCTGCACCGCACCGACCATGTATTACACCAGTTCGTCGTTTGCTGAGACAGTGAACTGGAGACTGCGCGCTGCCCTCATCGCATTTCATCACAGCGGTCACACCTGAGAGCTCTCTATCGTTGTTGGGGTACGCTTTCAGTATGGTCATGCAAAAGGCTTATAACCAAACATTGGCTTCCCTTAGGTTCATCTTTAGGTTGAACTGCTCCTCGTCTAATCTACAGACGTTGGATGACTTACTTCAAAGGAAGGTGACGTTACGAAGATTCGAGCTAACTAGAAGTACAAGACGAATTACTCGAAGCTTACTCGTGAGAAATCAGAACACCACTATAATAATTGGAGCCCGCCAATCTCGTAAAGGCCGTACCACAGGCTTTGGGTTAAAATTTTGCACCAGCGGTCTTCGGTTGCGGGGGATCCAGTCATGGTTCTTCACTTTTTGACGCCGATCACCTTGCTCGTCAAAAATCGTCGGCTCAGACGAACTTTTGTGGTTCATATTTCACACACCAAAACATTTCAAGGCGATGGAGCTTCCAAGTTAGTATAAAGTTCACTTAATGTTGTACAGAAGGAGGTCCACTGAGAAATGCTTCTTGTTACACTGTAGATTGTATCTCACAGTGTAAATTAATAGAGGGATGAACCTTGTGAGGCAGGGGCAAGGGGGGGGGCGGGGGACGAGGAGGAAGGTAAGCGATAGCTTCGCTGGTGTAAAAGGGGTGTTCAGTAAGTAATGCTGCACTTTATTTCTGAAAGTGTTTTCGTTCCAGGTTGCAATACATCATATTATTCCCCTCTCTTTTCGTTATAATACCCTATTTTTCAAAATAATACCCGTTAATTGCTTCGAACTTGTACAACACTGCTGGGAAGGCCTGTGTGCAAGCATGGTACTGCTCAACAGGTCATCGTAACAGTGAACGTCGTATTGCATCAGTAACCTTCCAATCATCCACGTAATGCTTCCTGTGGAGTGCATCCTTCATTGCGCTACACAGATGGAGGTTGGAACACGCAAGATCCGGGCTGCAGGGCGGATGAGAAAGAAATCTCTGGCGAAGTATTGTGATTCCTCTCGGGTGTGCAGACTTCTGTGAGGCTTTGCTTTGTCATAGAGAAGGACAAGTAAGTTTGCGTTTTTGTGACGAAGAACCTGCTTAAGTCATTTCATCAATTTCCTGAGCGTGGCACAGAGCTCTCCAGATTTGATTGTAGCACAGTGAGGGAGGATATGAAACGGAACAAACCCTTCAGAGCCCCAGAAAACCGTCGCAATCAATCTCACGCTCATAAATGAAGGATAATGCTGATACACGATGAAGCAAGGCTCTGGTTGGCGGTTTGTGGGTATAAATCACCTCCGGGTATCACCATGCGGTGCATTCGACGTGCGGTCGTCGCACGGTGGCGCTGATTGCAGTCCACATACGCAGAAATGTGTTGGTGCATGTCGAAATACAGTGCAGCGAGTAAGTGTGCAGACGTTTTCAGACGTGCTAATGCTGACTGTCTGTTGAAAATGGCTCAAACAACACATATTGATGACGTTATGAGGGGTAGAATTCTTGGGCGTCTGGAGGCTGGTCAAACACAGCAGGGCCCTGCGTGTGCCACTAAGTGTGATATCAAGATTTTGGCAATGATTCCAGCAGACAGTAAACGTGTCCAGACATTACAATACGGGACTTCCACAGTGTAGAACACCACAAGAATACCGATATCTCACCATCAGTGCCCGCAGATGGCCACGGATTTCTGCAGGCAGCCCTGCTCGCGAATTTATTGCAGCCACTGGAACAATTGTCTCCAGACACACAGTCTGGAGACGACCGAACAGACATGGTTTTTTCGCTCGGAGACCTGCAACGTGCATTTCACTGGCCCCTGGTCACCCCTTAATGTCCTTGAAAGGGACCTGTTTGTAGGTCGTGATTTGATGGTGTGGGGTGGGTTTATGATTGGTGCACGTACACTCCTGCATGTCTTTGACAGAGGAACTGTAACCAGCCTTCGCAATTCCCCCCCCCCCCCCCGCCTCAACCACCCCTGCCCACCCCAGCTCCAACCCCCTGAACTCCGCACATAGCCGCCACCACCCACCGCAGCAGTTGCACGACAGTGACAGGACTGGAAGTAGTAACGGCCAACGTATATAGGACGACGACCAGAGAAGAGGAGCAGTCATCGTGAAACACATAAAGATCGCAGGAAGTCTGTTTGCCGAATGTACGATGTGGGTCAAACGCACACCGGAGATATCTGCGAATCAGAAATATGCTGAGAAAACGTACCGTTGCGTATCGTGTTTCGCTTCTGTAATAAACAACATTCACAAATTGGAATTCGCAGAACGAATAAATAGGAGCTATTTTCAATCACAATTCTGGACATTAATTTCTGTTTGTAGGTGTTGTTATTCTGTCGCAAACTGTAACCACGGGTAAATCATGATCATCCAAGGCCTGAGATGAATATCGCCAAACTGCAGTCTCTGCAGCACGCAGATATTTCTGGATGATAAACCTACTCATTGAAGGTACACTTCAGAGAACAGCGGAAAATATTTCTTACACGAGGATAAGGATTTCACAACTGGATTTATTTATTTAGTGATTTAACCAAGCCTGTAACCAATCAGAAACTAAAGGAAACATGTAAGCTTGAAAAAAACAATGGTAAAATTAAGCAAGGATATTTCTGGAAACTGAACGATCATAAATGTCAGTACAAAACTATGACGCTGAGTGTGACTGGTGGTGCCGGTTTCTGATGTGTACGCAACAACATTCTGATAAACAATTTTCTTCACTATCAGCACAAAGGGATGCATCAAAAATAAAACACAATGAATAGAAGAAACTCCAATTAATCTTAGAATTTCATTATCAGAACGTATCTTAACGCCAAAGCACAATAATTACAAAAACACAAGTTAGGAACACTTGTTTGTTGTTGTTGTGGTCTTCAGTCCTGAGACTGCTTTGATGCAGCTCTCCATGCTACTCTATCCTGTGCAAGCCTCTACATCTCCCAGTGCCTACTGCAACCTACCTCCTTCTGAATCTGCTTGGTGTATTCATCTCTTGGTCTCCCTCTACGATCTTTACTCTCCACGCTGCCCTCCAATGCTAAATTGGTGATCCCTTGATGCCTCAGAACATGTCCCACCAATCGATCCCTTCTTCTAGTCAAGTTGTGTCACAAACTTCTCTTCTCCTCAATCCTATTCAATACCTCCTCATTAGTTATGTGATCTACCCATCTAATCTTTAGCATTCTTCTGTAGCACCACATTTCGAAAGCTTCTATTCTCTTCTTGCCCAAACTATTTACCGTCCATGTTTCATTCCATACAAGGCTACACTCCATACAAATACTTTCAGAAATGACTTCCTGACACTTAAATCTATACTCGAAGTTAACAAATGTCTCTTCTTCAGAAACGCTTTCCTTGCCATTGCCAGTCTACATTTCATATCCTCTCTACTTCGACCATCATCAGTTATTTTGCTCCCCAAATCGCAAAACTCCATTACTACTTTAAGTGTCTCATTTCCTAATACCCTCAGCATCTCCCGACTTAATTCGACTACATTCCATTATCCTCGTTTTGCTTTTGTTGATGTTCATCTTATATCCTCCTTTCAAGATGCTATCCATTTCGTTCAATTGCTCTTCCAAGTCCTTTGCTGTCTCTGACCGAATTACAATGTCATTGGCGAACCTCATGGTTTTTATTTCTTCTTATAAGGGCTTTAAAAGAGGTTACAAAAGTTTAAACACACCAATGATTAACTGGCAAGACAAGATTAAAAAACTAACCTTGAGATCATCAGTTTATAACCTCACTTACATTCCTTTGGAAATTTCAGTGTTAACAACTGTTGCATAACATACATAAGACAGATGTCAAATCGTAACCACCAGAGGCGTGAAGAAACTAGTTTGACATAGACCCACAAAATACTTAACCATCATAAAATGGCCACAACACGAAAAACTAATAATTTGAACCCGATCTTGGATGAACCTACAGCAACGACTATTCAATAAGCTACACAGGTTGACACAGAATCTCTCACTATCGATTAGCCATGTATATGAAGTGTTTGTAACAAACAATCTTTGCGAGTTGGTAAAAGCGATCTGCACTACATGTCCCTAACCCTGTGCACCTTGACACGCATTTGGTTTTCTGCGAGGCAGATATCCAATACAGTTATTAGCAAAACAGATCAGAGTACGACTCAAAATCATATGCCACCTGGAAAAATCCATGGGTCTTATATGTCGCCTGGTCGAGACAAGTAGCAAAGTGTGTGCCCCCGGCGCAGGTTGTCCAGCAAATGCTTGCTTGTTGCCGCTCTACAGGAACTTGGACCACTCACGCAAGTGGCACCGCCGAGGTGGGCTACACAGCGTTGTCTCAGTGCAGAAAGTTGAAATAAGCAGTTCTCATAATATGCAAAGATCAGCACATTCCTCAAACTTGGGGACTATCAAGAATGGGGTTCCACAAGGGTCAGTCTTGGGTCCTTTGTTGTTCTTAATATATGTTAATGACTTGCCATTCTATGTTCATGAAGAGGCAAAGTTAGTTCTCTTTGCTGATGATACAAGTATAGTAATCAAACCTGACAAACAAGAATTAACTGATGAAATTGTCAATAATGTCTTTCAGAAAATTACTAAGTGGTTCCTTGTAAACAGACTCTCACTGAATTTTGATAAGACACAGTACATACAGTTCCGTACTGTAAATGGTATGACGCCATTAATAAATATAGACCTTAATCAGAAGCATATAGCTAAGGTAGAATGTTCAAAAATTTTAGGTGTGTCCATTAATGAGAGATTAAATTGGAAGAAACACATTGATGATCTGCTGAAACGTTTGAGTTCAGCTAGTTATGCAATAAGGTCCATTACAAATTTTGGTGATAAACATCTTGCTAAATTAGCTTACTACGCCTGTTTTCACTCATTGCTTGCATATGGCATCATATTTTGGGGTAATTCATCACTGAGGAATAAAGTATTTATTGCACAAAAGCGTGTAATCAGAATAATAGCTGGAGTCCACCCAAGATCGTTCTGCAGACATCTATATAAGGATCTAGGGATATTCACAGTAGCTTATCAGTATATATACTCTCTTATGAAATTTGTTATTAACAACCAAACCCAATTCAAAAGTAATAGCAGTGTGTATAACTACAATACTAGGAGAAAGAATTATCTTCACTATTCAAGATTAAAGCTAACTTTGGCACAGAAAGGGGTGAATTATACTGCCACTAAAGTCTTTGGTCACTTACCAAATAGTATCAAAAGTCTGACAGTAACCAACAAGTATTTAAGAAGAAATTAAAACAATTTATGAATGGCAACTCCTTATACTCCATAGAGGAATTTTTAGATATAAATTAAGAAAAAAAGAAACAAGAAATTATAAAAAAATTTAGAAAAACTGTAAAAATAAAAAAGTTGTTATTTTAACTTAATTATGTTGTTAAATTAACTTAATTATGTAGTGTATTGGAAAATTTAACTTGTTCCACATCATTACATAATATCATATTCATGATCCATGGAACTAGTATTAAGCTGATCTAATCAGCACTTGGGGCCGACGTCAACACTTCACAGGCGGTGGACGAAGTCCTGTCGGAGCCTCTGATGAGATATAAAAATCGACTGGCAGAGGTGATAGGACTGAACTCTCATCCAAAGGCCTATCAGGAAGCAAGAACACTGAAATACGAACATTTCAAATAAAAATACGACTCTCAACTACGTACATTCAGACTCCGAGTCGAAATATTAAAAGTTTTGGATGGTTTCGTTGCCTAGGGGCTAGGATATGTAGTTGCCGCACTACAAGCCAAATACTGCTGAGTCTACAGTACACAATATGAATACACACATGAATCGAATGGTTGAAGGTCCCCATCACTCAGCAATTGCGAATTTTGAATGTAACATAGAAATTTATAACTGAAAGATTGCAATTAAATGAAATCTGCAGGTACTTTAAATGAGTAGTACGATAGCAGAAGTACTTTTAAGAATGTCATTTATTACTGTAAAACACTTATTGGTGCCGATGGATGTAATGCTGATGCATTAAGTTGTTCTGAAAGCGGTGCTGATATTCAAGACAATAAAAGCGGGTTAAAAGCTGTGAGCTATCTGGGGAAGTTAACCTTGCATTACTGAGCAACTGTTTTACCATGTATCCAGTCTAGCTCCAACCAGGCTAACATTAATTATAATCTTTTAGTAGTCATCTTACGATAACTGGGAAGACCATTTAAATAAAACGAAATAAATCGGTTTATATTTGGACACTTATTTTAACATTGATCATTGCTCCGTTAGAATTTCAGCATATTAAACTTGATTCAAAACGAAACTGGTGCCTTATTTTGGATTGTGATAATGCGAGTTTGTAATCTTACAGATCACATCAAATATGGAGCCAAGATTGGGAGACTGCTTACAACACTGCATTCATAAAATAGCACACGAAGAACGTTAAAACATATGCAAGAGGAAATTAACCACAACCAACCGATTCACTTTTCACCCAAAGAAGTTACGTTCGTAGCGCAATCCTGTCTGTCATGAAATTACCACACACTGGCATACTAAATTCATACTAACTCCCTGTGAAATCTTCCCGAAAAGAATAGCTGAGGACTACTTTGATGACTACACTACATGCTTCACGTGGTCAACTTGGTTTACACAAGGAGTGTAGCTCCACAATAATTTTGATAGTTAAAATAAATTACATCGAAACACAAATTACAAAAGAAAAACCTCAAACTGGTTACTATCGTCTTACTACTAACCTGATGGGTCAAACAATTGTATAAGAACGTTGTTCTGGTCACAAAAAGTACACCCCACATGGGTTGAACATAAACAAAAGTTGCTATATTGAAAAATATTGTCAAGACGAGATGTTATAATTTCACGCACATTCGCATTTAAGATTGATGATCTTAGTTAGAGTTACGGATCATCTGCACGTGGTTCCACTTTACTCACAAAGTAGTGACAAACCAACTACTGGAAGATATTCTGAACTTCATACTCGAATTACACTGCATTGTAATTTAAGTTAACATTAGATATTTTAGATCTAAACCTGAAATAAAGCTAATTAAATTTTCAGTTAGGCTGAACTTAAGAAATCCATTGTCCTACGGACTTAGCAGAGACGCGCTTAGCCGGAGATCTTACCACTTCAGACGCTCGCCACGGACAGACTGGCCTGGGCCCCTAGCGAGGGTGCTTAACAGATACAAACGGAAGTGACCAGAGAGGCAGCTTCCTATACCAACCCGACAAGAGATGGACAGGACCATACTAAGAATAGAAACCTCTCTGCTTTCAGAAAGCATAGCTACCTGTTGCGACGTTGGTCCTACTGTTCTCTAGCAGACAGGCTTGTCTACTACCTTCAAGCATGCCACTAGAAGTACATTTCCTCATTCATCCTCTCACACAGAAGGGAAGGTGGATGACAGTATCTTATCATATACAGAATATAAAAGAAAATGGATGTAGGTCCCGTATGAGACTGTGTGACATGAATTACACATAAACTGTGTTTTAAAGTGTAGTAGTGTGACAGATCGTTCTTGTTTATGTATAAAAGTAACACGTTCCACTGCTCAGTCTCCTCCCAGATAGATACACCACAGCAAATTTAGAAGAGGAATTTATGCCGTAAATGACAACAGATGTAAGAAATTAACATGAAAGGAATCCAACAGAGACCTTTCATTGTCCAGAAATTAAATAAAATATAAGTTGAATAACAGGGAAACAATAGATTCCTACTTCACTACTTAGTTACAACATAGCTCGCGAGATATTCACATGTAAACGCATACTACGTCTTCACTCCACAAGCCGGCACTGCGAAATATCTCCCGCGGCCACGCGCAAACTGCTCAACAGTCTCCAAGTATTTCCTGCAACCGTCCGTCGCGCCTTCCTGTCTAGTACTCCCCTGTCCTGTGCAACCTGATGATTCTCTCCCACTTCCATACAGTCTCTCTATTGACTTCGGGAGTCAGCTACCGTAGTAACGAGCGCTGTGGTTGGCTAAAGCACTCCCGCCATTCTCCAAACCAACACACACTCACAAATATATTGAAACACATACGAAATACGGGATTTACATTTAAATAACTCGAAATTATATAAATATTCATACGGATGGACCATAAACATACTCTAACACACATTATTAAATACAAAAACAAATTAAATAAACATATATCAAAGGAATAGAAACAAAAGTAGGCCAGTAGCCTAACGCCTGTGTGCTTTCTAAAACACAGTAAATATTTGACCAATTACTTCATGAGTGGTATATATATGAAATAAACAAAGACATAGACGAATAAATATATTTATAAGCATGATGCTACCCTCTTCTCGAGTAACTGTGGAGTACTTATGGCCTCATGCGATTAATAGTAATCGGCCACTTTGACCTCCAATAACTCATGTACTATTCAAGCTATAAGCCTGTAATTCATACCAATTTAGGTTTACGCTAATAGCTTTCTAAACACACGTCGATCGACAAATTCGGAAGAACCGTTTTGATTTTGGAAATTCTTTGCTGGGTGTTACTTGTATAATTTAGTCAGATATTAAACTTTAAACTAATAAGGATATTGTAAATCTGATTTCACCATCAGAAACGTCGTGCGAATAATGGTAACGTACTTGTCTCTTTTTAAGGTATCATGATTCCTCTGGTCATTATTAATTTTTATATGAACTGTGAAATGTCTGCCATTATTGTTTCACAAATTCCGCCATCTTTGGCACTCCGGCATACTAATCTCCTTCATCGACACAATGTACTGACATCGACGCAGCGTCAACATAGAATGCCAAGCTACGCGGTTGGCCTGGACCACGAGTTGCGGCTAGCCCTCTTGCTCCGGCTAATGTTCGGTACCATGCGGTTGCTGACGAGCCCCGTCTTTCCGAGCGGCTCGTGCGTCCACGCCAACTCCGAACTTAGAATATTTTCAGGGCGCCACAACTCGCCCCTTACCTCACACCATGCAAATTAATCACAGGGCACCACATGGTAACAAATACACTAAAATGGCGTACTGATTCTTTGTACGAGGAGCGTTCAGTAAGCAATGCAACACATTTTTTCTCGCCCAGTTTCGGTTGAAAAACGCGAAATTTGTGGCGTAACATAGTGGAATATTCCCGCTTTAGTCTCCATTGTGAAGTTCCGATAGGTGGCGGCGCTGTACGTAGCCTTCAAAATGGCGTCTGCAGTGGAGGTGCATTCCAAGTGGAAAATTGTCATTGATTTTCTTTTGGCGGGAAATCAGATCATTGAACATATTCAAACGCGCTAGCAGAATGTCGAAGGAGGCATGACACGAGGAATCCTAGTGTCAAGCGTCTGTCATCATCGCTAAAAGGTCGCACACATCGGTCCGATCTCTTGCGTGCCATCCGGCCGCATACAGCCATGAATCGTGCAATGTTGGAACTGCAGACAACTCTCGTTTGAGGTGACCACTGTATCACAATCAAATGCCTCACTGGTCAACTGGACATCTCTGTTGGTAGTGTTGACACACTTGTCCATCAGATGCGGTAGCCAAAGGTGTTTGCCCTCTGGTTTCCTCACCACCTAACATTAGACGACCAAGGCCAATGAATGATCACCAGTGAGGATTCCTTGCACGTTACGAGGCTGATTATGAAAATTTGCTGTCGAACTTCGTCGCAGGCTATGAAACATGGGTTCATCAGTTTGAACCGTAAACAAAACGCCAATCCCAAGAGCGACACCACACCACCTCATCTCCGAATAAATTGTTAAGAGCAGCTTGTTAACTACACTCATGCTCATAAATTAAGGATAATTGCTGAATGTGGTGACGTGCTACGGGGCACTACACAAAACTGGCCCTAATAGCATAGGCACATAGGGAGCACACACGACACAGATCTGTAAGTCCACGGTATCGGTTATTAGTTGAGTAAACCGTCCCTAAACACATACTACAAAACGCCAATGTTTTCTGCGCATGTATCCCGACATCAATATGGAATATGATCACCATGCGCACGTACACAGGCCGCACAACGGGTCGGCATACTTCGGATCAGGTGATCGAGCTGTTGCTAGGGTATAGCCCCCCATTCTTGCACCAGTCCTGTTGTAGCTCCTGAAATGTCCTCGGGGTGTGAAGACGAGCAGTGATACGTCGACCGAGAGCATCCCAGACGTGCTCGATGGGGTTTAGATCTGGACAACAGGCAAGCCACTCCATTTGCCTGACATCTTCTGTTTCAAGCTACTCCTCAACAATGGCAGCTCGGTGGGGCCGTGCGTTAACATCCACCAGCAGGAAGGTGGGACCCACTGCACTCCTGAAAAGGCAGTCATACTGGTGCAAAATCACGTCCTGTTAAACTTGACCTCACTAATTACTCGTTTGTAAGACCCTGAACTATAGGTGGCGTTAATACGTTGACTCGACAACTTGGAGCAGCTTGTTGACAGGTAATTTTTTTAGTTATATGCTGCATGAATCTTACAGTCCCCCATCTAGGTTATGTAACGGATCCTAGATTCCATTAATTGCACAACAAACTGTTGTAATTACAATAATGAAATGATATACTGTACTGTCCACGTGATGGTCAAGATTTTTTTCGTACGTCTTGCAACGAAGCTACCAGTGCGCATACGTGCGCTGCTACAACTGTGGAATAGTTCAAATGGTTCAAATGGCTCTGAGAACTATGAGACTTAACATCTGGGGTCATCAGTCCCCTAGAACTTAGAACTACTTAAACCTAACTAACCTAAGGACGTCACACACATCCATGCCCGAGGCATGATTCGAATCTGCGACCGTAGTGGTCGCGCGGTTCCAGACTGAAGCGCCTAGAACAGCACCAATGGACAACACATTTGTTAGATGCTGGTGCAACAGGAGGATCTGTGGCGCTTGGATGTTAAAGTTCTTCAGCAGGCTTGATGAGCTTTAAGATGAAAAAGACACCAGGATATCGATCAATATATCCAGAGCTGGTGAAGTTTCGGCCCCGAAAATGCTGAAGATGCTAAGACGGCTGTTTGAAACAGCATTAAATGGAGATGATGTTCCATCGGAAAGAAAAACATGTTACGTAACAACGCTGCGTAAGAAACGGTCACGTAATTACCCAAATAATTGGGGGATTGGCGGTGATCCGTTTCGTTGGGAGACTGTGTTCGAAGGTACGAGAAAGAAACAATTCACAGCAGCAAGAACAGCAAGCAGGATTCCGAACAGGAAGATCGTAATGGAAGCCATCTTCACAATGAAACTAATGTTTGAAAAACGCACAGAAGTTGGAGACGCTTGTACCGTTGACTCACCTACAGAAAGTATATGATAACGTACCCACGAAGAAATTGCGGGATAAACTGAAAGAGACAGTTAGATCAATGGTTGATAAATGGTGAATTTGTATGAAATTAACACAGCGAGACTAAGGATTGAAAATAGCTGGACAGAAGAACTCAGTGTGAATAAGTGTCTGCGGCAGGGATGTGGACTGTAACCGACTCTCTTCAAGCTGTATCGAGGAGCAATCCATCAGACTTGGCAAAGAAAATGCCAATTATGGGAGAAATAGTAGAGGACAGTAGCATAATGCTTAGCCCGTATTTTGCGGATGATGAAGATTATATGACCCACATGACCTAGGGGGAATTATTTAATAATCAGGGCAGAAGCAATGATGAAATGACTAGTAGAATTAATAGTCGTATTAAGAGCGGTTTGTGGAAAAAAAATGTAAGAATAACTGCAAAGAGGAGAATGCACAAGACTACAGTCCAGAGGGTAGTTTTGTGTGGAGTAAAAGCCTGGGATGTTAGCAAAGTAAATATTAATAAACGGCTTGCCAATGAGATGGATTACTAAAGGCGAAGCTCAACCTGTACTAGGACAGAAAGGAAAACACTCTGACCAGGGATGAAAATGGGTAAGAGTATCTGTGACGACATCCAACAAAAACAACTGATGTAGTTTGGCCATGTGAGTAGGATGAATGAAGACATGATAACAAATACGATACTACGATGGAGTGGAAAAAAGAGTGAAAAAAATGCCTCTGAGCACTATGGGACTTAACATCTGAGGTCAACAGTCGCCTAGAACGTACAACTACCTAAACCTAACTAACCTAAGAACATCACAGACATCCATGCCCGAGGCAGGATTCGAACCTGCGACCGTAGCAGTCGCGCGGTTCCGGACTGAAGCACCTAGAACCGCTCGGCCTCCGCGGCCGGTCAAAAGGAATCGTCCACGACGCAATTGTTAAAATGATGTGTAGGAGACAATGGAAGCAAGGTATATGAACATTCATTAAAGCCAAGACGGAGGAAGATGGTGACTGGGAGTAGGCAAGCGGCTCCAGCCGTAGACAATCCGCAAGAGCAAGAAGAGGAATTGTATAATAGCGCCATGTAGCTATGCCATATAGAAGACCAGATGGCCACAGTAGGTGCATTATTTAACGCTCCTTTGTAATATTTGTGAGTATGGTCTTTATGTTTGTTATCCAGTAGAACTCCTATTGTTGGCTTCCGATTTTGTGTTGCTCTGTACGGTCTGCTCATCTTATTGTTAGGGGAAAGTACTCCAGCGACGTTGACAAGGGTACAACTAAAGATACAAGTATGGATCAGTATCAGAAAATTGGTGTCTCTAGCAGTGTACTCTGTTACTTCTCAGCGTCTCACAAGAAAGATAAATACACTAACCCGTTTTTCACCTCATCTGCTGGAATAAGCACGGGAACGCTAGCATACTTTTACATTTTAATATTTTCTGCACTCTCTGCTGTGCATAAATCCACCTTAATAGCAGCGAGAATGTAAAGGACTGTCTTGTTCCTCATCTCCCATTTCTAACAAGTCGCATGTTTCTCAGACGATAGAGGAAAGAGCAACGTGTTTATACAACTAGTACATTAAATATTGTGCTTGTTTTCCGCTTCATTTGCAAGTGTTAATGACCCTCATAACGGTGTTATTTCCAATGTTCCATATACATTAGCGAGCAACGAGTTGCGTTTATTCTTTGCGAAATGAAATTCATGTACCTTGGGTTTGACTTACTAGCAGCATTCGCGCGATAGACATACAACATGTCTCTTTTGCAGCAGTAGCTTCTGGGATCTGGGCGAAGTCCCTGTGGGATTCACACTACATTTAACATCAGATCCATTGCACCACCACTTAATCCCGTGAACACCATCGGGCTGGAGCTTCGCAGACATAAACTCAGGAATTAGTGGGAACGCAACCACACACTCTCGCCTCAAGCTGAGTACTGAACCTGACGTCGTTAAACACACGGACTATCTTTTCTAGCAAACATAATCTGTCATTTTTGTATCAGTGGACGCACGATTCTGTGCAAATGTTATAATTATTGAAATCTTCCTGTGTGTTTCTGAATGTGTTCACATTATTGTCTCCATCCTATAAGTATTTTCTTTCCTGAAATATGTAACGCACCGTTAACTTAGATATTTTCTCCAGAGTGACTGAAATATGTCATTAATACGCCTCTGTATAAAAACGGTGATATTGGTGGTATCAATAACTACCGATCCGTTTGACATCATTCAAGTTGTGTTTTTTTTTCAGTAATATCCTACATGGACAACAGTATTATTGCTATTGAATCACAGTATCTCAGAAGAATACTATCTACACACCCATACGCCAAGTTTTAGAAACTTGAAACAAGGAAATAGCACCTGGAAGTATTTCCTAGGACCTATCGAAGGCATCTGAATATGTCAATCACAATACCCTCTTAGAAGAAATGAAGATACGGATAACATAGAATACGTACAAAACCCAGGAGGTAATAACATGAGTAGACGGCCAATAACGAAGAGTTCGGATTTATAAAGTCTTTCCCCCTAGTGTTCAGTCTGTACACCGAAGTAGCAGTGTTGGAAATGAAGAAAAGATTCAGAGCTTTAGTTAACATTCAGGGTGAAGGGATATCAATGAAACAATTCGTTGATGACATTGCTATCCTGAATGGAAGTAAAAAACAATTACCTGATATGCTGAATGGAATGCAGAATCCACTGAGTACACAATATGGATTGAAAGTAAAATCGAAAGTAATGAGAAGTAGCAGAAATGAGAACAGCGAGGAACTAAACATCAGTGTTGATGATCACGAAGTAGATGATACTAAGGAATTATGCTACCTAAGCAGCAAAATGATTAATTACGGATGGAGCAAGGAGGACATCAAAAGCAGACTCTACTTGTACCAAACGTAGGCCATAATTTGAGAAATAAATTTCTGAGAATGTACATCTGGAGCACAGCTATGTATAGTGGTGAAACATGTACTGTAAGGAAACCGGAACAGAAGAGAATCGAAGCATTTGGGGTGCGGTGCTACAGGCGAATGTTGAAAATTAGGCAGACTGGTAAAATAAAGAATGAGGAGGTTCTGCGCAGAATCGGAGAGGAAAGTAATATGTAGAAAACACTGACAAAGAGAAGGGTCAGGATGATAAGGAATGTGTTAAGGCATCAGCCAATGACTTTCATGCTAGGAAGACCTCCAGCAAATAATTTAAGATGTATGCTGAAACTCCTACCTTGAGGTGAAGAGGTTGGCACAGGAGAGGAATACAGGGTGAGCCATATCATACCAGTCACAATACTGATGAAAGACCCACCTAAAAAAATAAAAAAATAAATAAAAAAACCACACTAGTATGCAATTGGGTTGAGTGTGATAACGAGAAGAGAGAATGGTTGACGAAGAGTGGAGACAGCGAGGTGGAAAAAGGAGATAGACAAAGATAGGAGGAGGTAATGTACAGAGATAGAGGGGTGGGGGCAATGGATAGAGAGAAAAGAAAGAGGACTAGATGGACTGAGACATGGGGAGGAGGAGACAGCAGAGAATTGGGGATATCGACGTGAACAGACAAAGGGGTATGAAGAAATGGACAGACAAAGATTAGAGAAGGTGTGGAGGGGAGGAGATGGACCCAAGAAGGGAAGGGGTGGAGATTAACATGGAGTGAGGAGGAGGATGTGGGCAGAGAGATGTTGAGGAGGAGGTGGACACTGAAAGGAGAAGAGGAGATTGATACAGGGGAGATCAGAAGATTGACAGGGATAGGAGGATTGAGGAGATGTACAAAAACAGTGGTCAGAGGAGATGGTCAGAGAGTGGAGGTGGAGGAAGTGGTCATAGAATAGTGTTGGTGGAGGTGGACAGAGAGAGGGGGATCGACTAACAGAAGATTGGAATACACACTACCTGGACAAAGCAGTGTACGCTGCTAGTGGGTATAGAAACTTGTGTGAGTTATAATTTATTCATCAGACTGTAAAGTGTATTTTCAAGATACAGTTGTGCCATACTTTCTACAGCCAAATTTAGGATCAGAGGTTCGCTTCAGCATTTCACAAATGTAAATACTGCCCTCTACTCGAAGCATGACAAACGATCGACAAACGAATGCCATACCTTTCCCAAATACATTCACAGCTGTTGCTATAAAGCGCCCCACTTCACCCAAAATTATTCGAAGGTGAAGCCATTGGACTGTCTTCTACAATCTCCTACAAAAAGATCGAATACTTGCTAGAGACCAAGTGACTTCGGTTCCCGAAGTTGCCTGGTCGCCTCTTACGATAATCCACGACTGAGACAGCTCAGTGTTAAGAAATGGTTTACCGGTGTGCTGATGATCTGTGTTGCTGATTAGTGAAATTTTCGACATGTTCTTACAATTGCGTTGTGAATCAGAGAGCAGGCTAGCTACACTGGGATAATCCTCACGCCAGCCATATGATGTGGTATATGCCTACCACAGACCTTAAACTTTTAGTTACTGTAAGCAAGAATATGGCAGCCCAAGTTTCTATCTTCATTCACGAAGATGATATGTTTTGAGAAATGGTCTGAAATATTTTGAAACAACTTGCAGATTATACTGTGACAAAAAGGAAGTGTCACAATATCGACTCACGTACTTCACGCTTGCTCATAACTCTCGTCTTACATCGGTCTCTTATATTGCAGGTTACCTATCCTCTCTAATCAGTTGATCGCCTTAAGGTACAAGAAACCTTCTGTTCACAAGGAGGTATCATCTGCAGTAGTCTGACGGAGTTACACATCTTGTCTCCCATTTCATAGGCCTCTGGTGCCAGATTCTCCTGACTTGATTCCATGAGTTGTGGAGCAGCAGTTGTATTTTGACATACCCTATCTATTTTTGTGGAGTTCGTCACTGCGTGTTGCGGAAATCTTACTCAAGCAGCAATGTGGTAGTCTTCACATCGAATACCTATTGAGAGCAACTCAGTAAGGAATCTCAACAATCGCGATTTTATTTTCCCTGTGACATGGATTCAGATCACTATTGGAGCCATTATCACCCATAATTTGTGTCCAATAGGAAAAGATCTGAAATCTTCAGAGCAAAGAGGAATCCCGCGAAGTCGGGTCTGACAGTACGCGAGGATCTGACTTCCGAAATACTAAATATTTTGAAGAGCGCGATTTCGAAATTTGGGTTACAGGGCGTATAGACAAATGACGGCAGGATAATAGTTAAGACCGAAAACGGAAAGAGAACAATTTGCAGTGTTAATGAACTCGAAAGCCCGTGCTTTAGAAGCTAAATCATGTCTTATCATGCTGCCACTAACCTGTATGTTTATATTGTTTCACTGTCAACCATAACTTAATTAATGTATTATCAAATTTTTCGTTTCTCCACATAACTATTTTTTATCTCTAACTGTTTTCTCATGTAATTTTGTTATTAGTTGTATTATCAACTTTTCGTTTCTCCACATAATTAATTTCATCTCTAATTGTTTTTCTCATGTAATTTTGTTAATTATTACATAAGGTAGTCTCACTTCCATCTTTAATTAGCAACCACCAACATACTTTGTTGTTATCCTCATAAGTGCAATGAATATCACTATACCGTTACGTGAAGATTACTACCGTTGTGTTTAGCGAAATTCCTTCCCCTGCCAGCCCATGGTTACTTCCACAACCTTTGCAGACCTCACTGACCTTGGCCGTGGATTCCGTTGCGTGCCTGGGGACCCACCCCCTCCCTTCTCCCAGGCGCTTTCACTGCACAGAACTGGGAGGACACTCCCTCACCCCCTCTCCTTCACACGCCTTCCGCATTCCTCATGCCAGACCCTCTTGTCACCGCTAACCACGACCCGCAAACATCTGTTGGCAGTCTCCTCGGGCAATCAACACCTGAACGCACCAAGCTGCATATTGCACATGCAAATGTCCAATCTCTGCCAACATACTTCGACGAGTTCAAATATATATTTTAAACAACTGATATACACGTAATACCTTTGTCAGAGACCTGTCTCAAAACAAGTATTTCTACAACTCTGGGTAAACCTAGATGGCTATATCCTTCTCAGACACGACAGATGCAACAGACGAGGGGGCGATGTAGCGGCGTACATACGCTCTGATTTGTCACCTACTGTACTACATACATCCGACAACAATGTAGATAAACAAGAGGAATGAATGTTCATAGAGATCAAATCCCTTAACAGAAAGTACTTAATATGTGTCCTTTACACACCTCCTAAAGTAGGTGGGTTCGCCCGCTTCGAAACCGCCCTCTCTAGTCTCGAATCGTCATACGAACATGTAATTATAGCAGGTGACACTAACTTTAATTTTCTGCACATTAGTCCTTCCACTGGAAATTTAAGACGATGCTTTCTTCCTCAAATATGACGCTACTTCAGCTGGCACCTACTCATCACACGACTACCAGTCACACTTTTATAGATATATTCGCAACGAAATCTCCAAACAGAACTATCCGCATCTCTCAAATATCTGCGCCTGGCATGTCTGCCCATGACATAATTTTCATGACGTATTCACTAGAATGTCCTAGAAAGAAACAAAAACTGTCTACATACCGAGACCTCAAACGCATAAATTTGCCTGAACTCTAATCTGAGGCACAAGAAATAGTCTGGGGGACGACCTCTACTCCCCTCATGAACATAAGCGACAAACTCCAAGATTTCACTAACACAATTACTCAACTATATGACAAATATGCTCCAATAACCAGAAAAGTAAAAAGGAAACCGGCACCTCGGCTGACTGATGAACTAAAACAGCTCATGAATCTCAGAGACGCTGCACATCGAGCATACAAGATACATCCTACACCCGAAAATTATACTGTATGCAAGCAGAAACGAAACATACTCAGTGAAGCGGTGAGAAACGCTAAGCTGAGGCATGCCCGTACATTAGCTGACAATAGTTGTAGAGCAACCACAATTGAACCAAAAAAAAAACAACAGAGAATAATTGATTAGTTCATGGGGACGAACAACTGTACCAAAGAAAAATTCTATCTACAGCACATCACTTGCAACACTGTCAAGAAAGCCATAATTCGGATTAGATCAACATCTACTGGACATGATGGTATCACTGTCCAGATGGTATGACTTATTATTGATCAACTACTGCCCTCTATAACAGACATTTTTAGCGATTCATTAATCACAAGTGTTTTCCCTGAGGCCTGGAAACTGGGACAAATTAAGCCACTGCCTAAAAAGGACATCCAATCAGGTTTCTGTAAACGTCAAAGCACAACATCCACACTGATAAAGGTGGCAGATGACCTGAAACTTGCCATGGACAGACAAGAAGCGACTAGCATTTGCTTCTTAGATTTCAGCAAAGCATCTGATACTGCCGACTTCGACATCTTACTAGCCAAACTTAGCGGTCTAAATTTCTCACGAAGTGCAGCGCAATGGTTTCGCTCGTACATGACGTCTCGTCAGCAACGCATCCTGTCTGGGAATATAAAATCCCAATTGCAACAGGTAGTGTCAGGCATTCCCCAAGGCTCAGTAATAGGTCCTATACTCTTCTCTCTGTATGTCAATGATGTGTCATCGGTTCTGACTTAGTGCAAATATCATATGTATGCCGATGACCTCAATTGTATCAAAGTGCGAAACCAAGCAATCTTAAGAATGATATTGAAAATTTCAATACTGACCTCGATGTACCTTCAAAATGGGCACAGGACAAATGAGTAAAACTAAACCAATCTAATACCCAAGCGGTACTTGTTGGTCACTCTAAGCTCATTAGCCCAAAATATCTGGAATCCGTACCATCTCTTATCCTAAATGGAACAAACATGAACTTCTCTCCCTCAGCAAAGTTTGGGAGTAACAATAGATGAATACCTAAATTGGACAGAGACCGCAACTGCAGTGTGCAAGAAAGCATCAGCATCCCTTCATGTCCTACAAAAATAAAAAAAAACTCTTCCCTGTCGATCTGTAAAAGAAATTACTACAAACGCTTATACTTCCAATTATTGACTACAGCAATATTATCCTACAAGGCCTCTCTCAGGAAAATTCGCGACGTCTGGAACTGGCCATGAATGCCTGCGTCCGATATATCTGTGACGTTTGACTTTTTGATCACATTTCACCAGCATATGCAAAATTGTCCTGGCTGCGTTCAGACAAACGCAGAGATTTCCGTACACTCTGTCTCATCTACTGCCTTATAAATGTACACTGTCCCTCATATCTCTCCTCGTCCTTTACGCTTATGTGAGAACAACCTGACAGAAACACACGTTCCCATCATAATAAAATCCTCTCTGTTCCACTGCACAGCTGAGTCACCTTCTCCAAGTCCTTTCCGGTAGCGGGAACCCGACTCTGGAATAACCTTCCTCGTTATGTTAGAGAACTTAAAAAGATGTCCGGCTTCAAAAAACAGTTAATGACATATCTACTTAAGCAACAGTAATGCCTTCCTCTGTACATGAATGCACTTCACCTCATTAATTCCATCTTTCCCCCTCCTTAAATCTCCCTTCCCCAAAACCCGCTATACTAGTAAACATCTACTTTACACACACCATGATATTAATGTACATCTGTACAAATCTTCATTACTATAGCCAATTTTTCTCATGTTTATCATTATTTTTTGATTTTTTTACTGTTATTATTATTGCTTTTATCATAATTTGTATGTATAGCACCTGATGTAAAAATACTGCGAGAATTTACTTTATTAGATCTTAGTCATTACTCTTTATTCATATTGAAGTAGTCTAATTTTCTTGTTTAAACTATTGTCATGATGTAACTCTGATGTGTGAAATGCTGCGTGTGTGAAACACTGGTCCGATGTAAAAGAGGGCCTGATGGCCCTAATATGATCAGGTTAAATAAATAAATAAAACTTCATGTAAGCAACCTTCTTGACAACCACCATTAGTGACTATTTACAACCTTGATACTGTCTTAAAACTGGAAGGAACATGTCCCAGAGGTACTTGAGGAAAGTAAGATAAATTTACACGAAATTCACACTTGCCCTAGATTAACCTTCTTAAATTGGTTTTTAAACATAATCTGTACAAATTTAATTTCTGTTTGTGGGTATCAATAAAAGCATACCTGGTCTGGATGGTGCGACAGCTAAGGCAAACAGGACGTAGAGCCACTGAGCGGATGACGCCCACTGCACACCTGAAACACAAGAGAGTTCCGTGTCACTGGATGCGGCACGCTGTGCCCGGATTTCTGGTCACGTGGAGTGGATGTGCACCAGGGGCCTCATACAAAACAGATCGTAAGCCTAGGCGGGAAACGAGGACTCAGACACAAAGAAATTACAAGCCTTTGTTGCGAGCGGTCATTGCTGCAAACCAATTGGGAAAGCTGAAAAATTTGCGCCGGAATATGATTCGAATCCGGGTCTCCGGCGTAGTCGGGAGATCTGCTCATCATTGTCATGGCTTGGAATATTCTAGCACGCCCCATGTCAGAACCAAACATTACAACCTAGTTTCCTTTTACATTATTCATCGATTCTCGTTGTAGACTGTGTCTGGTGCGCATATGCACTGAAGAGATCATTGGGTGCCCTCGCCTGTGAGTGTGTGTGAGTGGGGTTTCTATTATTTCGGACGTGCCTGAAAGAACAAACAGCACGGATACGAAACTACCTGGCAGATTAAAACTTTGTGCCAAATCGAGACTCGAACTCGGGATCTTTGCCATTGGCGGGCAAATGCTCTACCAACTGAGCTACCCAAGCACGACTCACGCCCCGTCCTCAGAGCTTCACTTCTGCCAGTATCTCGTCTCCTACATTCCAAACTTTACAGAAGCTCTCCTGCGAACCTTGCAGAACTAGCACTCCTGAAAGAACGGATATTGCGGAGACATGGCTTAGCCACAGCCTGGGGGATGTTTCCAGAATGAGATTTTCACTCTGCACCGAAGTGTGCGCTGATATGAAACTGGCAGAAGTAAAGCTGTGATGAGAGGAAGTGAGTCGTGCTTCGGTAGCTCAGTTGGTAGAGCACTTCCCCGCGAAAGGCAAAGGTCCCGAGTGCGAGTCTTGGTCCGGCACACAGTTTTAATCTGCCAGGAAGTTTCATATCAGCGCACACTCAACTGCAGAGTAAAATTCTCATTCTTGACCACAGATACAAGTAAATAAAAGTTAACTGAACTAATTTCAGTAGCATCTGCTATTAAGCTCTCCGCCGCCTAATTAAGCATTAAAACCCCTGTAATGCACAAAAATGCATCTTTACGCTCCATTGTACACACTGTCCTACGTCTTACATAGTCTAAATAAGTTTTTTCCATAAGCTTATTAAATCCAATCATATCTTTCTCAATGACAACGGCAACTCTGAGCTGTCTGCTATACTTTGCACACAAAGAAAGAGGTAGGAAGATGCTTTTTTTGTATGCTGGGCTACACCGTCCCAGACAACGAAAATTTGTGTACAATGCATATGTGGATATAATTTGACATCTTGTAAATGAGGTTTTCACACTAGCAGCAATATACACTGTATATTTCTCTTTGGTTACTGTAATGCCACACTACTGGACAAAATAGTCCTTATAAGTTCATCTGAGATTAAAGTGCGAAATTTCATGGTGGTCACCCTTTTGGCAAGAAAGTAGATTCATTGAACACGAACTTAGTGAAGATTCCGCCTTTTCTGAATGTATTCAGACTGAAATCCATCCCTATGATCAGTAATATAATGCTCTCGATACACAGGAGTAGAAAGATGGCGTTAGAAATGAGGCATTTGCGACAGTATCACAATTAAGTACTGAATGAATAGAATCACTTCATCTACGAATGGTGTAGGCTGATGCATTGAATTGTAGTTTGTACCACCACCAGCATTCGAAACCAGATCCCCAGCTTACTTGGCAATGCACTAATCACTACACCACACTGACCCTGCAGCTGCAGCTGTAACTGACTTAGTAGCTGCAATACCTACACGGATTACCCTAGTATGTCTCCCTCCCCGATTGAAATTCCACTTTTGCTGCAGCCCATTGCTGTACCCCTTTTAAACTTGTATCAATGTTACAGGGGCTCTCCAATATTGGAATAGCATCTTAGCAATGAGCGAAATAGGGTTAAACCTTCCCGTAGTGGTATGTTAATCATATGCTCTTGACTCATATTGAGTCTTACCTACATTTACGTTACTGATGCAGGCTGAGGCGATTAATTAAAATTTGTACCAGCACTGGGATACATGATGATGAGAGTTTAGAATAGCAAACTGCTGACCAGTGAATTGGAATTAAAATCGGAGAAGGAGATGTACTAGAATTATCAGTGCAGCTGTGGTGGTGCAGTGCCGCGTGGCGCAGTGGTTACTGAATCTCCGTAATAAATGGGAGACCTTGGTTCGAATCCTTTCACTGGATTTTAGTTTGAGTTCATTTATTCAACCTACATCATCATTATAACTAATGGTGAGACTTCCGTGTCTCACGAACACGACCTTTGTATGATTAAAATACGTTTAGTTTTTGACCATTAATCGTGTTTCTTCAGTTGAGCGTCATAAAGGAACAGACAATAGCTATTGTAAGTAGCTTACGTAATGTAACGTTATATGTTTATTAGAAACCAGCACAAATCATTATCTTTGAATGATAGTCACTTTCAGATGGTTCAAATGGCTCTGAGCACTATGGGACTCAACTGCTGAGGTCATTAGTCTCCTAGAACTTAGAACTAGTTAAACCTAACTAACCTAAGGACATCACAAACATCCATGCCCGTGGCAGGATTCGAACCTGCGACCGTAGCGGTCTTGCGGTTCCAGACTGCAGCGCCTTTAACCGCACGGCCACTTCGGCCGGCACACTTTCAGAGTACTTTGAGAATTTTGTTTGCGTTTGTGGAACTCAGTTGACAAATGGTAATGGCATCGCGAACCGAAAACCCTGTAGTGATCAAATGCAGTTGTTAAATAGCGTCATCTTCATTAGATTGATTCTTTTGGCTGGTTTTAAACATTCACTTTCTCTCGGATGTCGTAGGTTATATGAGAAGCTATTGTGTGTTCAAAATATCCTTCAATAGTCGCAGTGAAAAATTGGAGAAAACAGTGCTGTATTCCCACTTACGTATGTTAAAGCAGTCTGATAACGTTATCAATAATCATGTTATGACGTAGCCATATCGCACAAAAATTTTAATTGGTAAAATTATTCGATACACTTATCAAAAGGAAATGAATACTGTGTCAAGCCCAAGTTTATTTCGTTGTAATGCATGGTTCCACTCGGAGGACAGTGCTTAATACAATTAATAATAGAGCGAGGTGGCGCAGTGGTTAGCACACTCGACCCGCAATCAGAAGGACGACGGTTCAATTCCGCGTACGGCCATCCTGATTTCAGTTTTCCGTGATTTCCCTAAATCGCTTCATGCAAATGCGGGGATGGTGCAACCCCCACAATTAATACTTGGACGTAACTTGTTCCGGTTGCCACTTGAGAATGGTAACTGTTTTCCTTGATACTGAAGAGCACGGCCTGACTTCTACCATATAATTTTAATGACTTTCACAGAATAAGTTGCCTTCTTGCACAGCACATTTTGTACGCTATATACCAAGTCAGCTAGGCTGCAAAGAGCATTTGTAAGTCTCAAACGACATCAGAGCTGATAACACCTCGAAGACTTTGTTTAAACTACAATCTGAAATTATGAACTAATTTTCACAAATAACCTTATCTCAAATCCAAACAACTACTACCTGAATCTGGTTTAGAAATCCGAGATATCAAGATGTTATTACTTATCGAAACACACGAAATCTTAGCTACGAGCAGTATAGATTTTTAAATACTGAGCCTATAAGAATTTTGAACAAATTTTGAGGAGAAGAGCTACAAACTTAACATGATACTCAAACTCAGCAGGCATTCCGCTTTCTATCAGTCTTTACATAACCACATAGCATTTTCATGTCCTTTCCACACAGAGATAAACAAAGACGGTGAACATATTACCTCGACAAGGATGAAGGAGGAAATCAGCTCTGACCTTCAAGAAGGAGCTATTGTTGCAATTGTGATTTAGGAATGGCACTGAAAATTTACATCCGTATTGTCAAATGTGGATATGAGTACAAGGTTCCCTGAGTACAACTCCATTTTTGTAAGCAATAATGTAACTTCCTTAGCTGAATCCAAATTCACAGGGAATCTGATAAACTCTGTTATAATAGTACAAACGGCTAGGATATTGAACGTTTCTTTCAGCTTTAACTAAATAGGAGCGTTCCTTACGGAGCAACAAGTCGTGTAAACATTTTATTTGATGTATACCATCCATGAAAGTTTTTTCATTTCTGACAGTAACTCATTAGGCCATTTCATAAAACACCTTAATATCTAGTTAGCACCGCCCCACGATTCTGTTCACGCAACGCCATACGACTGAATCCATGATGACTTCGTATTATTAGAATACACTACATTAGTTCTGTTGGTGGTAAACGTTGTCCTCTTATTTAATTCGTATTGGGTTTATTCCAAGAGTACATGTGACCATAATTCATACGTAAGAAGAGCTAATTGATTGTTATTATGTAAGGGGCAGTGTATTGAAAACGAGACAGATATAAGAAAGCGAACATATTATTATTTCAAAAATAATCGACATAACTGTTAATATATCTATACTGCTGTCAGACAAATGGGAAAATTCCTTCATGGAAAAATGTTTTTGTAGCCCACAGAACCAAGATTGTAACAGGACCTCTGCGACCAAGCAAATCAATGGCTCCAAAAATACGGAAATCGTATTGAGGAGTGATAGTGACTTTATGAGGTCGTATAAGGGTTTCTCAGCGAAATTTCTGCAGTGCATTTCAAAGGGCCTTGGCAACATATGAGCAGGTTTGTACGTTGCCAAGGTTGCTTGGTACCCTGAAGAAAGATATTCGTGGCTGTTGATTTCCTTCGGCGGATAAGGTGCACGCCTGGGTCAATCATGGTTCCGTGGGGAACTGCTAACATTTTTTTCATGAAACCGTTTACCTTCTTGTCTCATAGTGAAATAAATGTATTGACAGTTACGGCGACAACTTCTGAAATAATAAACAGTTTTCTTAGATTTTTCCGTACCTATCATTTTCATTTGTATTCCCTTATACTTATTGTAAGTCGTTTGACTTATTATTATTTCAGGTGCGATGATGTGCAGTACAGAATACAGTCCTACGAAGTTGATACTGCAGATAATACAGCGTCAGTCATATTCCGTTGTGCTGTTCATTTTTAGTGACGTCTAGCCCATTTTAAGTTATTCCCAGAAAGCATAACAAATGTCCCACCACCTAACCATTTCATGCAGTCATTGTTTTCTATATATTCCTTTCCTCGTCATTTCAGCGCAGAATCTCCTCATTTCTTATCACTTCAGATAATTTGCAGCTATCGTCCGTAGCCCCACATTAAAAATGCTTCGCCTATCTTCTTTTTCGTGTTTGCAACTGTCCCACAGTCCACGATTCACGTCCATGAAATACTGTAACCCGGACGTGCAATCTCATAAATTATTTTCTCGAATAACGACCTCGCACTGGTGTTACCAGACACATATCAAATCCTCTTTAATTTATTCCAAGAATTCCATCGATTTCTCTATAATGTGGTATTAAATTTTGCAGTTGTGTTCAGCGCTAATCTCATCTCTGATACTCCTCATTACTTTCGAATTTATTTGATTCGTTTTCGCAGTCTTTGCTCGTTATAGTGTTCATTCCATTCTTTGGGACTTTTAATTTCTCTCTTTCTCTGAGGAGAACAATGACATCAGTGAGGTTTACCGTTTATACCCACTGATATCGAATATATATCCCACATTCGTACTTTTATTTTCTACATTGTTAATTAATAGACAGCTCGTACAGTATGGGAGACGTTTGCATTCCTGCTCTGCATCATTTTAATCCGATGACTAACGTCTTGGAATTTCATTCTTACTTTTCCCACGTGGTTCTTATAGGTGTTTTATACCCCTCGATTTTCCTATAGCACATATCTAAGTCCCTGAAAATGTCAAACACCTCTCATACTGAATATTAACGCTAAAGAACCTCACTTATACTTCCGTAGAGCGTCCAGTTCTTTAATATGTTTAATCACTTTGGTACAGTCACCACTAATGGAAGGGACAAAGATTCAAAGAACTTTGTGAGTATTGATAGATTTGTAATATTCAATGATGGGAAATTTTAACGCCAATATCTGTGCACCAAGAAAAGGTTCTGTCTAGAAACAGCCTGACCAGCTATGATCCAAGACTAATCTCTTCACAAGCGTCCTGCTTTATGTCAGCATAATTACACAAATAGGACTTATACCAAAGCTTTAGTGCAATTTTCGTGATGAAGTTGATAGAACAGTGAAACACCGTACAGGCTGCAGAGGACAAAGAGCGTGTAGGTGTCTATTCTTTGTCGTTGTTTCCCTTCCTCCAGTGGAATATCTGTTCGAAAATGGAACACCTAAACTCGTATACCCGCGACTTTCACTTGATTTTTTCCCCTGAAAACTTTCTGCACTTCTTTAGACTTAAATCAGACCTCGAAGAGGAACATTTTGAGAATGCAGAATCGATTCATAGCATTTATCGCATTCGTACCAGTTATCGCAAATCTCCAGCCCAGCACAAAGTCCCAAGTGAATGGAAAATGTGCAGGTGCCTACAGTGTATAATAAAGGTTTGAAAGGCAGGTCCCAGCGGAGGTTTCAGTCCTCCCTCGGGAATGGGTGTGTGTGTTTGTCCTTAGGATAATTTAGGTTAAGTAGTGTGTAAGCTTACGGACTGATGACCTTAGCAGTTACGTCCCATAAGATTTCACACACATTTGAACAACATAAAGGCTTGAAAAATATGTAAATATCTGCCAACCGGTTGCATAGGTTTCCTATATACCTTGACCAGTGAGCACAGTGAGCACAACGGATGAAACCCAACAGGCGGATTCCATAGGTGACGAAACCTGGTCAAGGTATATAGAAAACCTATGCAACCGGTTGGCAGATATTTACATATTTTTCAAATATGTGTATACGGTTGCTGCAAACGTCAGCCATGTACAAAGTTGTATAATAAAGGTATAAAACTGGATTCTAAAAAGGACAGCCTAATATACATGAGCTCTGTTTGCTGCAGGAGGCTTGAACTTATTCTCAGCTCTAATTTAATAAACTTTCTTGAGACTAAGAATCTTATGCCCACGAATCAGCCCGGTTTTAGAAAGCATCGCTGATGCGAATCTCATCTTGCCCTTTTCTCACATGTTATAGTGAGCACAACGGATGAAACCCAACAGGCGGATTCCATAGTTCTAGATTTCCGTAAAACATTTGATACGGTACCCCATTGAAGGTTCCAGCATATGGAATAAGATCACAGATATGTAAGTGGCCTGAAGACTTATTAATTAATAAAACCTAGTATGTTGTCCTAGAAGGCGAGTGTTGTTCATCAGAGACAAGGGTATCGTCAGGAGTGCCCCAGACTTGTGTGACAGAACCGCTATTGCTGTCTACATACAAAAATCATTTGGCGGACGGGATGGGAAGCAATCTGCGGTTGTTGGTAATTATCCCGTACTGGTCTGTATGGTGTCGAAGTCGAATGACTGTAGTAAGATACAAGACTACTTAGACAAAATTTGCAGGTGGTGTGATGAACGGCAGCTACCCCAAATGAAGGAAAGTGTAAGTTAATTCGGATGAGGAGGAAGATCAAACCTATAATTTTGGGATACCGTGTAACTAGTCTGCAGCTTGACGCAGTCAAGTCGCTTAAATATCTGGGCGTAGCGTTGCAAAGCGATATGAGGTGGAACGAGCATGCGAGAACTATGGTAAGTAAGGCCAATGGTGAACTTCGGTTTATTGGGAGAATTTGAAGAAAGAGTGGCTCACCTGTAAAGGAGCCCGAATGTAGGACAATGGTGCGACCTGTTCTTGAGTACTGCTCGAGTGTTTGGAATCCGTAGCAGGAAGAAAGACATCGAAGCAATTCAGAGGCAGGCTGCTAGATTCGTTACCGGTAGGTTCGAGCATCACGTCAGCGTTTCGAAGTGCGTTTGGGAACTCAAATGGGATTACCTTGAGGGAAGGTGACTTTCTTCCCGAGAAACACCATTGAGAAAACTTAGAGGATTGGCATTTGAATCTGATTACCGAGCAGTTCTACTGCCGCCAACATGGATCGCACGTAAGGACCACGAAGATAAGATACGAGAAACTGGGGCTCATAGGGAGCCTAAAGATAGTCGTTTTTCCCTCGCTGTGTTTGCGATTAGAACAGGAGGTGAAATGACTAGTATTGGTACAGAGTATCCTCGGTCACGAAACGTATGGTGGCTTGCGGAGAATCTATGTAGATGCAGATGTAGATACAACGAAACGTAACGGTGATTTATGATATAGCTTCAATCGAAGTTTTCCGGCGTCTTACGTAGTCTCTCCCACCAGTGTTATGTGTGTGTTAAGGCTGTTGTCTTAATACCGTTTTGCATCTGATGTCGAGGTAGTCCTAGAGCTTATTGAACCGAAAGTATACATACAAACAAGGCAGAAATATTGACATGTTTCGGATACATTCCGTACATAGAGCCTAGCACGATCAAATAAGGTTCAAACCCTCATTAACTACCGCCATATTGATGTTTTTAGGCTACCCGACACAGATACAAAATACACATTGCACAGAGATATGCTGGAAAGATAATGTATGCTATCCATTCCCTCACTTCATGTAGGCAACTGTTAAACAATGCCATAAAACTCATAATATAATTAGTCTCTCATGAATTATTTTGCAAAGAATTAGTAGAAACCTGAATTTAATAATGACATCCATAAATATAACGCAGAAAACAAAATAGTCTCCACTATCTCACAATGTGAGCAGTTATAAAAGTATTTGACGACTATCCTTGCAAATTATCTGCTGGAAAAAAGTAAAATTATGAAAACAAACTGAAACTTCTTTTAATTTATAATTCCTTCCATTCTAAATTCGCTTTGTGACCGAAAGTATCCGGACACCTGGCGCCCTCCATCGGTAATGCTTGAATTCAAAATGGTGTTGTCCCACCCTTAGCCTTGATGACAGCTTCCGCTTTCGCAGGCATACGTTCCATAATGTGCAAAGAGTGCTGCACTAAGGAGAGGTATCGATGTCGGTCGGTGAGGCCTGGCACGAAGGCGGCGTTCCAAAACATTCCAGCGGTGTTCTATAGGATTCAGGCGAGGACTCTGTGCAAACCGTTTCATTACAGGGATCTTATTGTCGTGTAACTACTCCGCCACAGGCCGTGCACTATAAACAGGTGCCCGATCGTTTTGAAAGATGCAGTCGCTATCCCCGAATTGCTCTTCAACAGTGGGAAGCAAGAAGGTGCTGAAACATTAATATAGGCCTGTGCTGTAATAGCACCACGCAAACCAACGAGGAGTGCAAGGCCCCTCCATGAAAAACACAAACACACCACAACACCACCGCCTTCGAATTTTACTGTTGGCACTACACACGCTGGCAGATGTCGTTCCCCGGCCATTCGCGATACCCACACCCTGCTATTCGATCGCCACTTTGTGTACCGCGATTTGTCACTCCACACGACTTTTTACAGTGTTCAGTCGTCCAGTGTTTACGCTACTTATACCAAGCGAGGCGTCGTTTGGCATTTACCAGCGTGATGTGTGGCTTATGAGCAGCCGCTAGACCATGAAATCCAAGGTTTCCCACCACCTGCCTAACTGTCATAGTACTTGCACTGGATCCTGAAGCAGTTTGGAATTCCTGTGTGGTGGCTTGGATAGTTGTCTGCCTATTACGCACTGGGACCCTCTTCAGCCGTCGGCGGTCTCTGCCAGACAACAGACGAGGTCGGTCTGTACGCTTTTGTGCTGTACGTGTCCCTCCGCGTTTGCACTTCACTATCACATCGAAAAGAATGCCGGCCGCGGTAACCGAGCGGTTCTAGGCGCTTCAGTCCGGAACCGTGCGACTGCTACCGTCGCAGGTTCGAATCCTACCTCGGGCATGGATGTGTGTGATGTCCTTAGGTTAGTTAGGTTTAAGTAGTTCTAAGTTCTAGAGGACTGATGACCTCAGATGTTAAGTCCTATAGTGCTCAGAGCCATTTGAAACATTTTTTTCGAAAAGAGTGGAGCTAGGGATGTTTCGTGAATGTGGTAATCTCACGTACAGACGTATAACACAAGTGACACCCAATCACCTGACAACTTTTGAAGCCCGTGAGTTCTGCGGAGCTCCCCAGTCTGCTCTCTCACCATATTAAATGATTACTGAGCTCGCTGATATCTAGTACCTGTCAGCCGGTTCCAGCACAATGCTACTAATATGAAAAGCGTATGTTTTCTGGGGGTGTCCGGATACTTTTGATCACATAGTGCATGAATTTCTTCGTATAAATTATGCACTTAGGTACCATTTACTTAACATACTGGAGGTTGTGATTAAAGACAAATTATAATTTTTGAAGAGACATTATGTAGCCATGTTTATCCATATAGAGCTGAGACACACTTGCTCCAGAAACTACCGTGCGGTGAATGGGGGAGGGTATGAAGTAGTTCTTGTTGCTTTTGCAAATAGAACGAGGGAGAAGCAGTTGTCTGAAAGCATCCGCACAAGCTCTAATTTTTCTCATCCCCGTGGTTGGCGGCTGTAGAACCGTTCGGTAGTCTGCCTTAAACGCCGGTTCTCTAAATTTCCGAAATAGCGCCACAGGGAGAAGAGATTCATCATCCTTCGAAGAATCCCGTTTGGAGACCACGAGGCATCTTCGCAATTCCTGCGTGCTGATCAAACCTACCAGTAAAACTGAAGCAGCACGTCTCTGAACTGGTTTGATCCATTCCTTTAATACGAAATGGTGGGGATCCTGAGCAAACGAGGAATCCTGAAGATTGTTTCGCGCAAATTTTCTATACGCCTTCTCCTTTATAGATGAGCTACAAGTTTCCAGATTTCGCTCATTCAGTTCCCCTGATACCAAGGTGATGTTCTCGTTCCATTCCATATTGCTTTGCAACGTTACGTCTGGGATCCTAACGATGTGACTGCGTCAAGCAATACATTACTAATGCTGAAAACGAACGATTTTTCTCATTCATCCACATTAACTTACATTTTTCTACATTTAAAGGAAGCTGCTATTCATCACACCATCTAGAAAC